>NC_052628.1:120840734-121120734 GCF_016161935.1 Mauremys reevesii
TTCATGTTCATTTTGACAGTATCCCGTCTAAGGTGTTTATATGATCCCTCCCCTCCCCAATCACCACAGTATCTGAGCACCTGACAGTATATAGAAGACAAAACTTCTGAGGCAGGGCAGAGTCATTATCCCCGTTGGGCAGATGGGAACAGAGGCACAGAGAGGCCAAGTGACTTCCCCAAGGTCACACAGAAAGTCTCTGGCAGAGCAGGGCCTTGAATTCAGGTGTCATAAGATAGCTACCTAACCAATGTACCATCCTTCCTTGCTCAGCATTGGTGATCCTTTTCATTCTCTTCCCCACCATTCACGTGACTGAATTGTCACTCATCAGAATGTTGGATGGAATACTTGTGCACTAGGGGTTTGCATCATACCATCAGTTTCTGAGCAGAAGTCCCCACTGAAACCAATGAGGATTTCTGTCTAACTTAATCAATTGTGAGCTACGTCCCCATGGATTAGGATTACTAATTTAAGGCATCATATATTAAAAATTTGGCTCATGCGACTGGTTTTCAGTCACACCCTGCTAATAATGAACATTTGAATGAATGATGACAATGAACAAAATGCACTGAAGTCAATGAAGAAACTCCCATTTATGTGAATGAACTTCAGGCTATAGGGCTATAGGCAGAAACTATCTGTTGAGTCTTTTCAGTGAATGAACATATTTGTAAAAAGCCCAGAATGTTTGTGAACAGGAAAAAATGGTCGAACTTAATCCAACAACTGGTTCATTGTCAATAGTCTGTAGCCCTCCACTCAATGCAAAAACAAAGGGGGCACCCCAATGAAATTAAAAGGCTACAGATTTAAAACTGACAGAAGGAAATCTTTTTTTTTAACCCAACACGTAATTGTTCTGTGCCACAAGACATTATTGAGGCAAAGAGGACTCAAAAAAGGATTGGAAATATAACAATATTAAGATCCTCAGTTACGCTAGCTAGAGAAATGTATAATTGTCTATTGTGGTGGTTCTGCACCTTCTTCAGAAACATATGATATTGGCCACTATTGCAGAAAATTCAAGCAGCAGCATTGCTAGGTATCTCACTACTGATAATTTTGGCAGAAACATCCAGGTTCCTTGGGATTGTGGGTCGAGTTTTTATCAAGTACCATCAATCTTTTTCCCCATTGTGTCCCTAGTAATATAGGTGGCATCTGCAAAACCATAAAGATAATAGTTTGTATATTCATAACACTTCCTATCCAGGGTTCTCGATGTACTTTTTATGAATGTTATCTAATATGGCCTCCTAACACCCTTTCCAGTAATACTGTCTGGATTTCACAGACAAGGAAACTCAAGTTGAGAGAGGTTAAACGCCATAGTCCAAAACTCGTCATTGATTATGGGATACACTCCTTCCCAGCTATTTCCATGTGATCTATTAAAAAGGCAGCATGCAGCATCCCAGCTGGCTGCATTCTTCTTGCTCTAACTTTTTTCTTGCTGTTTTTCTAACAAAAATACAAAACACAACACCCATAAAGTTACATACGTCAATAAACATAGATCTTCTTTACAGTCGTTTAGGCATGCTCTGATCACCTACGGGAAGATTGCAAAGGAGATGCCCGAAATAAACCAGAGCTGGGAAGCAGTTAATGCAGGAAATGGAAGAAAACCACGTGTAAAGGATTTGTAATCCCACATTAAATAAAACAAGGGTTTTGTCTCTAAACTTAAAACCTTCATGTAAAAGTCACTTGGACAGAAAGGAAGACAAAAAGACCTCATTGTCCACTGCCTTCTACTTTGCATAGACCTGTGCAAAGGGAAGGTAAAATGCTACTACCCACCTTGAACAGAGATAAAGGCAAGGAGACAAGGTCAAGGCAAGGAGAATCAAGTCTTACACCCTACAAATGTGAAATCATCTGGTGATGAAGACTGTAGGCTGATCCTCCCGTAGCTTACAGATCTCAACACATGATAACATAGTACGTCTCATAGCTCTAACTCTTCTGACTGGCATGTGGCACTGCTTGATAGAAGGGTTTCCATCCCCATACTCCCATAGCTCATGGTCACAGTTCACCAACTGCTCCATCATTGTGTTGGAAGACCACAGCTAATCCAAAGCATTAATCTACAGACAATGTTTTCCAAAGATGTATGCTGCCATAAGCCAAACAAACAAACAAACAAAAAAAACCCATGTAGGGCTTCCCTCTGCTTCACGACTAAGTCATGTTCAAGTCATCATGAGATTAGATCCCAAAAGAAAGCAGTAGGGATTGCAGCATTTAGTGGTGTGTTACAAAGTTAAAGTTGAACCAGCTCAAATAAAGTAAGCAACTCTCCAAAATCTTTGCTTATTTTTAGAACGGAACTCAAAATATACCAGATGGAATTCTTAAATGTTGATATAAAAATTTATTTATTTAACATTGTTGGGTTCCAGCTGAGGCAAGAGGTGGTCAAAATTTTTCTAATTTCAATTTTGTGATCATTTGAATTTTCATTTTTTGATCACCCCTCCCTCTCACAAAACATTGTGGACACCATTTTTATTATTTTTTTCTCATTTTTTGACCAGCTCTATCTGTGACTAGCGCTATCAGAGGGACAATACAGCAAGAAATATTCCCTCACAGTATGTCTGTCCAGAAAAAGCCAGAAATGACAGGAGGCGGCTTGTTCTTGTGATCTGCTAACCAGACTCTACCATGCTACAGGTTAACTGTGCCCCAATGAAGGTAACAGCAAAGTGGTTTATGACAGTCACAGATCAGGTCATACTGCATGTCACAATTACTAAATATATGACAGAAACCTCTTTTAGCATGGGCAGATTTTGGAATTATGTAGGGCTTCTTTCCATATGATGGTCAACAATGACTAATAGACAATGGGCCAAATTAACTATTGAGCCAAATGCTGCTATCATTTTCCTAGTGTAAAATCTCCAAGATCTCCGGAGGCACAAGCACATGTGACATGCAGCTGTTGCAAATCTGGAGCATGGAATCACTGTAAGAAGCCCTATTTTCCAATGCCATTGAGATAAATTCGCATTTCTGCCACTTACCTCGGACTTTCACCTGAAGTGAGGAACTACCCTCCACTGCCCGGACTTTTTTCCCTCTCAGTCAGAAATTGCCAAAGCTACAGCTATTTATTTCATGTATAGTAGATAGTGATGGGCCCTAACCCATGATAAATATATACATGGGACCAGAACCTCAGCTTGGGTAAGTCAGAATGGGTCCTCTGTCTTCAAGGGAGCTACATGGATTCACCCCTGCTGAGGACCTGGGAGGTATTTTCAACTCCCATATCCCCTGCAATCGCCCATATATTGGCCAAACAACCAGCTAAATAATAATAATATAAGTACCTAGTGGAAGAGAAAGAAAAAGAGCCGCAGCTACTGGGTTTGTTCTCTCACTGCAGGACATTGAGAGGTACGTGTTTGGTGGCCGTGGCTCTGCCTCCCCTCCCTGACTCACCGCTCTGTTGGGCTGGGCCTAGGAATGACTCACAAGTCTCCCTAGCTGCAGTGCTCAATCAGAAGTGAAGGGGGCGGGTGCAACAACAGGGCCAACAAACAAGAGCCACGGTAGCCGGAACTCAGGGCCTGAAGCTCCCAAGCCAGGACAATGGGCCCTAGGAGCCAACCACAATCTGGGACAGTTGCGAGGGCTGTGATTGTTTCAAAAAACTCTTTTGAAAAAGTACTTGCAAATAAGAAAAAAAATTACTTGTGTTTTAAGTACCTTTAAAATGTATCTAAATACTAGTAGTAGGTGCGGAATATTTAAGGTACTTACGTACTAATACGTAGAGTACTTCAAAATACTAATATACTTAGATACATGGGAACACTGAATGGAATACAACAGTTCTGTATGATCCTACCAGGAGCCTTCTTCCAGACTGACAGATGCCATTAGGACACATGCGGTTAGTTGAAAACAGTATTGCCATCACTAAATGTACAAAATTCAGAAGTCAGGCCCCCAAAGTTCACGAGTGTGGCTTAAACATTGTGAGATTGAAAACAAACAAACAAATCTTGGGTTCTTTTCCATTTGCCCTCTGGTTTTGGAGCCTTTAGCATGCAATTGGGTCACATTTTCAAGCTTTTCTTCATAACCACAAGGGCTAGCAAGTTATTTTTTCTTTTAAAGAAAGCTGAGATTCTCAGCTAATCACATGATTCTGGAAACTAGGACTTTAAAAAAATATTGGGAGGTGGTCACATTGAAAAACATTTGCCAAACATCATTTGGTGCATTCTACCTTTCCCCATATCCTAATTTAATTGATGAATAATTTGTGTGTTATTTGACTAGCTCTGTTTGACTGGTCAAATAAATACATTATTTGAAGAATACTTTTTTCTGACATTCAGTAACAAGCAGCCAGTGACTCCCTACATTTTGAGCAGACTGATCAGCTTCCTCTGAAAAATAACAACAATGCCAGTCAGTTCAATTGTGTTAAGCCCTCTAATAATTCAAAAAAACAATCATATGTTACTTTTCTACCACACGCTCCACCTGAGATCTTCAAGTGCTTTACAGACATCACTGTTGTAAAGAAGGCAAGTCTTATTGTTCCCATTTTACAGATAAGACAACAAAGCAAGAGAACAGTTAAGCCCTCATTCCCCATTGACTTCCAAGATGAGTTGAGTACCTAATTCTCCTTTGTACCTTTGGAAATCTCCTTGGGAGATTCTCCCAGACTGCCCTAGGACAACAGTGGCAGAGCTCAGAACTCAAGTAAGGAGACAAAGTGAAAGTTCCCTGAGTTTTTAATCGGTGCTTTCATGTCATCATTTATTACATTTTAAGGGAGAAATGGAGATGCTACCAGCTATCTTTGCTCAGCTGCCCCTCTATACAGGGGACTTCACTTCATTTCAGACCCAATTATTCTTGCATTCCATACAAGTCTGTTATCCTACTATTCATTATTTACATGAGAAATAAGGAATCGTGTAGCTGAGGTTCTTCTTCCAAATGAGTTGGATCCACTTGGTTTTATTGTATTTTTATGTCCCTCACATCCTCACATAGCAGGGTGAGCAATACAATAATCAGTGAGGCAGGGACAGCGTTGACAAAACAGTGCTAGAGCAGACAGTGGTATCTGATAGCATGTGTTTCCTGATTAGAGTAAAGGGAGAAACTGGTTTTCCAATTCACACCATGTAATGATCCCTAGGAGAGTCTGACTTCTTTAAACGATAACCAATGTGTGCCTGATCCAAAGCCCATTGACTTCAAGTGGGCTTGGAATGAGACCCTGTGTGCTTACATATTGCAAACATTGTCTGATCACCACATCTAAAGACTCATGTGTTGGAACTGTCCATGGTCTGTTCAGAACTGGAAAGGCAGAAAGAGCCCCTAAATATCTGTATATTTCAGGGGACACACCCCACATCCAACCACCACGTCAGTATTTCCCATTCCAGTGCAACTGTACAATGGCTATGCCGCTGTCACTCAGGAAAGCAGGAAGGACACATCCAACAGCAGGAATTAGCTTTCAAATCATTTAACACATCGAGATGCCCACAGTTTACAGGCTATATTGGGATATATTTAAAATACTTCCCTCTGGTGTTTAAATTGCCTCATAAATATGGGAAATGCCTGCAAAATGAGCTTGCAAATAAGAAGTTGGTCCAATAAAAAGTATTGTCTCTTGAAAATAAGAGTAATTTAGGGTGGAAATTCTATTCTGCTCCATTCAAAGCAAAGGCAGGATAATTGCAAAGTTATGATATGAAGCAATATTGTAGGATTCACCCATTAGCTGAGCTAAGAGCAGTATTTCTTGCTGCTCCCGTTACCCAAGTGCACGGGAATGCAAGGGCTCTCTGTTTAAATTAGCAAACCCCACATTATCACTGCAGCCCATTGAACAAGTCAACAGGCAAGTTTATTTGCGTATTTATTTCTCTTTCATTCTCCTGTAGGTTTAACACAGACAGCTGGAAGTAGGTCAATATTACTATTACACAAACCTGTGGTGAGTGATGCTACCACGCAACATCGTGTTATCCTCATAGCAAGCCAACTTCAGACAATTCTGAGTGCATTTTCCCAGCACAAGCGGTGAGCATTGCATACATACTGTAAATTGCATGGGTGATCTCCCTGACTTATTTTCAAAGGAACAGAAACCGCTTGAGCAATTATATTGTACTCATCTTAGTCATATATTATGCTTTGACATATTGAAAATCTGATGAATGGTCAGTAAATCAGTGCGCTCCTTCAATTCCTGGACAGAGTCCATTGTTGGCTTGACTACTGCTTATTACTTGTTTTGGACTGATGGGCAGTTAATTGCAGCTCTACCAGGGATATGAAAGCTCCATCTAGACAATAAGCTATTTTTTATTTTAAAGCCCATTTAACGCACTGACGTGGTCTTTGTCCCCAAACCTAGAAATCCACCTTTCTCCAGTGAAATAGGTGACGAACAGAAAGCTTAATTAAATTACCAAAAGTCCCGTCACCAAACCCCAGGGAAATTCAGACGTCTCCTATGGAAATAGGAGCGGTGTCTTCCTAATGTAACTCTGGGCAATGTTATCACTGAGGCAGCTCCACTGGTGGAAACAATGGAAGTTCTAGCACAGGAAAGCACCTAGGTTTTTACCATCGTATTGTCTAACCCTGCTAGAAAACATGGTCCTAAAACTGCTGACGACCACAAACACCCTGCCTCCGTTAGATCTCCCATTACTGGGAATCTAAATTGGCAGTAGTTCAACACTAGGAATGTTAAGAAAGAGTTCAGGTGTAGCCACGGCCTGGGAATACAGCCTTGCTAGCTAAACTATTTAAACATGATTGTTGTTAGCAGCTCTCTACGTTGTTCAAGGAAAACAGGACTAGAACTGTATTTCTACTATATTTAAACAGTAGTAGTAGCTAGCAGTCTAGCTCCCAGAGTAGACAGGGCTGTAAGAAGAGCTCAATGCATCACAATCTCATTGTCCGCGAGAATTTTAGTCTTTAAAGTGTTTACAAGCCTACACTTGAACAGCAGAAGTTGTCCTTCTTTCCAGAAATATTCGACAATTGCTACCAGCGATCAGGGGCGGCTCTAGCTTTTTTGCCGCCCCAAGGACTGCAGGCAGGCTGTCCCACGGCTTCGGCGTACCCGCTGCTGAATCCGCGGGACTGGCGGACCTCCCGCAGGCAAGCTGCCAAAGGCTGTCTGACTGCCACCCTCGCAAGGATCGCAGGCTGCCACCCGCGGCTTGCCGCCCCAGGCACGTGCTTGGAGCGCTGGTGCCTGGAGCCACCGCTGCCAGCAATTTAGCTTTACTGGAGACAAGGTGCTGGCAGCTGCTGACATTTCAGCCACAGCGCTCTCCGAGTCATTTTAGACAACATGGCGGTTAGAACATGTGGTAGCCTGAGACCCTGTTTGCACTAGGGCCCTGACTGCTGCTGCCTCAAGTGGGACAGAACTAGTAATAGCAACCGTGGAAATGTTTTGCAAACAAACAAAAACCTTTTGTGCAGACACAGCCTGTGACATGGAGAAAGTAAGGACAAAGGAGAGAGAGCACCAAGCAGAAACTGTTTTCCCTGGGAATTTATATTTCCACAGACAGGGATACCGGAGAGCAGGAAGGAAGGAAGAAAGCGGTAAAAAAAATGAGAGTGCATTATACTTTCAAAGGAACCATCTCAGGGCTTCCTGTAGTGCTCATCACCAGTTCTTAGTATGTCAGAGTTTAAAAAATGCAAGTGCACGCTTCTGAAGTGCACCGTTAATGGGTTTGGAAGAAAACAAAAAACTCAGGACTAAAAAAAAAAAAGTCACCCTCTCAGGTCTCTGCCTGACATGCATCTACATGTCAGATTAACAACATAAAAGCACCACAAAAACTCCTGGCAAGTAAAACATAATAAAGAGAGAGGAAAACAGTTGATGGATAAATTAAGATCGCCTTTGTCACTGCAGCTGCTTCTATGAAGTAACTAGTACTGAAAGTGTTTTTAAAGTCTTGTTTATTCTAAAATAACTCTTGATCCCTTGACAGTTCGTTCATAAGCAATGGAAGGGACAGACAGCTAGTATACTACAATATACTAGATCAGATACTATGGCAATGACACAGTACAAGAACCTACAGCAGTAAGAATCTGTACCCCTAGTTATCATATTCAGCTGTTTGGCCAATACTCCTGCTGGCATCCACCACGGGTGTTTTGCTGTCTTTCTCTTGCATAGCAGCAGAACCAGAGTGGTGGGGCTTTTCTCGCCATTCAGTTTTGTTCCTCAAAGAAGAAGAATTTGCACAACCCCATCTATTCGGAATAGTGAAAGTGGCAATAACCAACTTTCTCTTCTATTCCTTTCTGTGTGATACCTTAGAGGGTGAAGCAAGGAGATGCACTGTGGCCCATCATAGTCTGCCTGAGATAAAGAAACAAAGAAAAATTGGAGATGATGAGGGTGTTTCAAAAGCTGTAGCTGGATATTTTACTTACTGCAGCTGAGACCCTAGGTAACTTAGGTTGTGTGATAGTGGAATTAAATCCAAACCCTATGTACCTAGAAAGAACTAGCTCTGTGAGGATATTACAATGTGTTATAGGGATATTTAGAATTCTTATGGTCTGGGACACTGGTAAAGATTCTATACACCTACACAACTACAAATCCTAGAAACAAATTATCATCTCAGTTACATCATTGCAAACCTTTAATAACTCCACTGGAATCAATGGGTAACTGAGATTCGAATCTGAAATAGGTATATATTTCTTTTTATATCAAGTTTAAAAGCGACACACTTTTGCTTTCAGTGCAGTTTGTGAAATGAATAAAATGAGCAATGGGCACAATCTTTATGGGAAATAATAGGTAAAAGCACGTAGGTGTATGTATGCAGCATATGTAGACTTGGCAGAATTAGATTTATGTATTTATAATTTCAACAGGTAATATCAATGCTTATTTTTAAGCATATATTTCAATTTTTAATCGTCTGACATTTTCACAGTTGCAGAAGATCATGGGAGGGTCCAAACAATAATTATTTAATGACAGTAGATGCCGAGATTCCAAAAGTTAAAGCTTTATAGCCATTAAAACACAAGTTGTCAAAGCATACAAAGCAAATATCCTTTCATCAAACAAGTTCTCAGGCAGCATTTTTCTTACTTTGCCTATCAGTAAATTCAGATTGTCAATGGAACTTTTTTTGGGGGGGCGGGTTGTGGTGTACACGGTGAAATTGATATTTACCGACATTTACCAATAAAAATCTATCCCTTCCAAGCCTAACTATCATCTTATTTGATTGTGTTTCTGTTAGGCAGCTAGTGGTATGGTCCTGGGCAGAACTTAAATATTGCTCTAGTGGTGCCTAAAGAGAATTTGCAAAGTTACGACAAAAAACATCAGTCCCTTCTTCTTCATGCTAAGGTGACTGAGCCTTTGCTTAAGGGGTAATGCATTGCTGCATTCCTATGGCAGGAGTCTTCCTGGGTTCCTCCTTGCTGCACAGGGGAAGTAAGTAATAAGTGAGGGCAGCCTACAGGTAGAGGTACTGTCCCCTCAGTCCAGCTCAGCTTTGCTGTCTGTGTTTAGGGGGTCGAGCCAAAGCTCCCAGGCTCTCTCTGCTCATGAGAGGGGAGAAGGTGCAGCCTGCTCTCCCCGCCATGCCCAGACTCATGATCTGAAGAAACTGAGCAGGGGTTGGGCTCTGGGACACTCACAAAACTGGGGACCTACAACAGAATCTCACCCCAAAGCTCTTGCAGCAGAGAGGGATATTACAGCCTCACCTGTCGTTTTTCCCACGTGTGTTGCAATTAGAGCTTGGGGAAATCTTTTTGGTGAATAAATTGTGAGCCAAAAAATGCAGTTTAGGGTCAACTGAAACTGTGGATTTGGGTCAAATTCAGAGAATGGTTTCCTCCTCTGCGTTTTTTTTTTGTTGGCGGTGGGGTTTTTTCAGCTGAATTCCAAAAAAGTAGAAGTGTTTTATTTTGTCATGTTTGAAACTAAGTGTTTCTACTTTTCATTTTTTTATTTAAATCTACAAAAGGGAGAGGGTAAAAACACAACCTGAGAACAAAACAGAACATTCTGTTTTGGGTCGAACATAATGCTTCATTTGACCCAAAATGATGAGGGCTTTTGGCTTTTCATTTTGGCAAGAAAAAAAAAACCACACAATTTGATTTTGCATAATCCCAGAACTAATTTTTTTTTCAGATTTTTTGGTTTAGATGCCAAATTTTTGTTTGCCCAGCTCCAGTTACAACAAGGTTATTTTAATATCCCTTACGTTAAATTTTTAATACATTTCCGCTTTTTCTGGAAGATCAGAAATACCATTAGCTGCTTCTGATAACAAAGGGCATCCTTTTGCACAGGTAGTGGCAGTCCTTCAGAAAAAAAAAAAGTTGCTTCTGAAGCCTGTTAGCAAGCTGTAAGGTTTCTGCAGCTGTAGTTTCCAAGAATTTCTCAGCAACCACAGTCAATTGTCATGCAATACAATGAGCGGCATCAGTCACACTGTTACCTTGTGTCACATAACATAGCACAATGTGACTGATCACCATCCAACATGACATGTCACAACAAGGTGCAACGCATGGGAAATAATATACTTTTTTTCCTGAAAAGTGTACACACAAAAGTCCACTGGTCAGAAAGGAGGGCAGGGGAGGTTGTTCATTTTTTGTTTTTTAAAAAAAGGTTCCTATATACAAAACTTGTGCAGTTCCTCTTTAATAGGCAGAATTAAACGCTAAAAATAACAATTGTTTTTGTTACAGCAGCTGGTATCTCCTTTCATTTCTCTCTACAAAGATGCACATCTTTAGGGTGCAAAATGAAGAAAGCTACCAACGTTCCCTTCACCCACTGAGTGAAAAGGTGGGTCTTGTGGTTCAGGTACAAAACTGGGAGTCAGGAGATCTGGATTGAGTTCCCAGCTCTGGCACAGACTCCCAGTGTGACCTTTGACGAGTAAAAAAATTTCTGTGCTTCAACCCCATATGTAAAAACAGGCTAATAATACTTCCTTTCTAACACCTGCTATCTGTCTTCTCTACAGAGATTGTAAGGTTGTCAGGGCAGGGACTCTTTCATACAATGTGTGTGCTTAGCGCCCCTAGGACAATGGGCTTTGATGTCGGTTGAGCCCTCTAGACTCCATAAAAACAAATAATAATAGTGCAAGGGAACAGGGATGGTTGACTACGGAGCCAAGTCCAAGGTGCTGGGTGCACTCAACTCCCTGTGAAGTCCAGGAAAATTCTGAGCATTCAGCTCCAGGTAGGTTCAGAACGAGAGCTGATCACAAACTGGAATTTCCATTCCGCCAGAAATTTTGATAATTTGACATTTGTTTTCATTCCAGTTCAGAAATTATCAGCAATGATCAGAACTGTTGGAATTATTGACCCAAAATGACAAAGTTGAGCCCATTCGTTTAGACATTTTCCCACTGAAAATTTAATTGAACTTGACACATTCCCTAAAATATTTCACTTTCTACAAAAATGCATTTTCTGAGGGGAAAAACTGCCCCAACGGAAAAAACTGACCACCTCTATTTGAAACCGAAGAGACCTGTTACAATGCACCTTGTATAGATAATATCCACCACATATTTCCAGAGCAACTATGAAAAAAAAAACATTTTTGCCGACAGCAGAAGTCATTTTGATTACTTGAGACAACAGTGATAGGAAGTATTGACTCACATTGACCTACAAGGAACACTGGAAGTGTGAGCACAGGAGTGGCAATCAAGATAGACACTAGATATTTAGCTGAATTCATCCCCAAAAAAGAGGATGGCCAGGAATATTTCATCCGTGGGGGAGGAGAGGGAGGAAATCCACAGACAAAGCATACTCAGGTTTCACTAACCTGGCCTGAGGATGACACATAACTGAGATAACACTTATGAGATCACAAGAAACATCCATCTTAAAGAAACAAAGAAGTTCAAAAGGAGTAATTATAATTGATCAAAATGTCTGCTACAATCACTTTCCCTGCTCCCTCATTATAGGGCGACCACACCCTTCTCCTCACTCTCAGTAGTCAAACTCTGGTGGTTCCATCTCATTTGAGCTTCTAGCAGGAGAGATTTGTTTAGCTGCTTTTTAGAGTAGACTCTTTGGCTTCACCCCAGCCATAAAAACACATTTACATGCATTATTTTTGGGCAGGGGAGGGGCAGTGAGGAGAAAAGCTAAAAAACCCTCTTAAAATGGAGGGTTCAGTGTCTCCATCCTTGGAGGTCTTTATCCAAAGAGCAGTTTTTGAACAGCCAAGTTTTGCCAATGGCAGAAAGAGATAATAATGCAAGTACGGTCTAGCTTCCTAAGGAACTACTTCCTCCTCCCCTGGTGAAACGCACTTGGAATCGAGCTCTGATCCACCGCACCCTACTTTTCCCCACTTCAACTCTTACTGAATTCTCAAAGCCACCATCTAGCCAGGCAAAGACCATTGGACAGGAATTCCTTCAGCGTCAATCAAAACTGCTCGTTAACTAGCCTGATGGATCCTTTTGAACACTACAAAACACATGTTTCTCTGTGCCCAGAACTGTCCACCACTACTTTTCCCTGGATGCCTAAGTAGCTAGATATTATGGACAGTATTCACGCCTACCATAGAGCTCCTGTACTGCAGTTCAGAGTTGTACCATTGGGCTATCTTCCAGGCCATCCACCTGAATAGAACCGAAAGGTCAAGCCAGGCCTCGCCTTGTTAGTTGGCCACCTTTCGTTTTGCTGTGGAACAGCACAGTCGCATATACAAGAGATTTAAATGGATGACTCCAATCCTTCTGAAGAGAGGGAGGGCCTGCCCCGTGTCTTATCCATGGTAAGCAAATGAAAAAGGAAGTATATTTTACTCTCATTTATAAAGCTGGAGAGGCAAATTGAATTCCACTCCAGACAAAGAACCCAGCAGGGGCTGTCTCTGGTACATACACACACTCAGACAGACTGCGGGATTAGCTCCCTGTAAGTAGCGACGGGCCAGCAAAGCCACAGTAACAAAGGCAAAGGCAGAAGGACAAGCTGTGAATTGCAATGCTATAATTACCTTTGCAAAATATTGCAAGTCTGGGGATAAATTAGTTACTGGAAGGGGATGCATTCCTTTAAAAAAAAAAAAGGCAGGGGTCAGATCCTTTGCACAGTTTAGCCTCCTGCGACCTTTGACCTTCGTGGGAGGTCACAGGCATGTCACTGTTCCCAGCTGCTGTCTTCTGCCTCTGTCCACTGCAGGCCCTTAGCCCTTTTCCATTGTGTAGTGGTATTGATCTGTTGGCAGCAATGGGCTGGATAATTAGCCAGGAATTAGGGTTTCTATTACAGCCAGGAGGCTGCCCCAGCTGATTTATCACCTGAATAATTTACTGTGATTGAAAGGAAATTAAAATGAACTCCATTTGACAACTGTGCGCTTTTATGGGCTTTAGTGAAGACTCAAAAGCCAAATTAATAGCCTGGTGTTGTTTAATAGTCTACTGAGAGTAAATAGGGGAAGGTTTTTCTTTCCTGATGTACTTCCTTGTGCCAGATTTAGGAGTTGCTTTTCCCCACCCCCCAATAAAACTACAGACAGAATCAAAGGTAGTTTTACTTGAGAGAGAAACTGCTTTGGAAATCTGTTTTCCTCCAAGGTTATTTCTACCCCTCCTGTTCCACTGCCATTTTTCAGGGATAAGAACAATTGCAACTCAAACGACAAACGGTGAAATGAGACAGTATTTATTCTCCATGAGAAGATGTGTTAAATCCTGCTGATTACTGTATACTGGATGGCCATCCATTACACTTTCCTTCCAAGTGTATGAAGATACACTTCTCCAGGATGCTCTGCTTGGCTGTAAAAGCTGTCCAGGGTAACGGTCGTATTATGGAGAAGTACAAAGCAAATATTAGCCCTCAGATAGCCCAATCCAATGCCCACTACAACCAAATGGGCATCTTTCATTGGTTCCAACTGGCATTGGATCAAGGCCATAAAGAGCAGTTGTTTCAAACAAGGTTTAGTATATTTTATCATGATGAACTTCTTTTGGTTTCCAGGAAGAGAAAACAATTATTCTCAGTAGCACCGGTAGGAGTAGGGTCTCCGACTCTCTGAGGTGATTGCATTCTGATAGCGGCATCCTGTCGGAGAAAGTTTTATCCCAACACCTTGTATAGCCCAAATTTGGTTTTCAGTTACTCTCCCAATGGCAGGGCTTTTTGGGTGGCCCATTGGGCATTAGAAGCCTGTACAAAGCTGCTGAAGTATTGTGGTAAGTGTGGCTTGATAACTCCAAAAGGGATACAAAAAAGTTGGGAGTGGATCTCTATCGAAAGAGAACTAGGATAGTAGGCACAGGGGGTCCTGCAGGGAAGTCTTGGGAGACAGAAGTTTAGCTTTTGTTTAACTCATTGCCTTTGCGCAATCAGGTTGGGACTCAGCCAGTTAACACTTGTATAAATCCCCCCCCCGGCCCCGAGGTCAGTGGGGTTTGCAATGGAATAACAGAGCACAACTTGGCCCATAGACTTTACAAGTGGTGAAGGAGTGAAAGATTGTGCCCAGAAGGTGTAACTGTAGCCAGAGATGATTTTACCACTGTCCAGTCTTACACCACAGATGGTTTTAGTAAGATTTCAACAAATATCAGCTTTATATTTTTTGTTTCATGATCCAACATGGTTAATTTAACTAGGAATAAACTTTGGAGATTCAAGGAATTTTCATACTTTAATCATTTTTCCCCTTTAATACTCTAATAAGATTGGCTGAAGTTGTCATTCATCAAAAAAGTTAGTTCCTAACAGGAAACCAGGATGCGTTATTCATAGTCCAGTGGCTTTGCACAAGTAGTGATCATCCCATCAGCACCTCACCTTGTACTCATCTAATGATTGCACTTTGCAAGTCGGTGAATCAGTTTAACAAAAAAAAATGTCATTCATTATGTCGTTGTCTTGTGTGTTTTTATAGCTGTACAAATTCAAATTGTACAAGGAGGATTTTACCATTCATTCCGCCCTCTTTCACTCGTTTCATTCCTACAGAGACTGCTGAGTCCTTTCTGCAGTACAGATCCTTTAAGTGGAAAACACAAACTCTCAATTTGACACATGGTTCTTTTAAGATTATTATTCATAAAAGTAAAAATTGAAAATTTTCAAAGGGAATTAAGTCCTCTCTAAGCACAGGTACCAAGAGACACGTATTTGCTCCAGCTACCTTGTCCTGATTCTTTCTGACGCAAAGGAGATTTAAGGAGCAGTATTTCATTTTGAACAGAATTTCATTTTTTTCCTTCCACCTGATGGATTTGTCATCCAAATTTTTTAAACAAACTCCTGAATGCTTATTCCAATCCAAAATATTAAAATTTTATCCCAAACTGAATTTGATGTCCAGTCCGAGGCTAGGGACTGGGGGGCGTGGGGTCAACCTAAGATCACATAGTTGAAGTTGCATATCTTAGGTCAATTGACCTGGCCGTGAGGACGGCAGCGAGTCAACTGCTGCCACTCCCCCGTCGACTCCGCTTCCGCCTCTCACCATGGTGGAGTTCTGGAGTTTACAGCAGAGCGATCGGGGATCTATCTTCTCGCGTCTACACTAGACATGATAAATCGATCCCCGATAGATCAATCGCTATCTGTCGATCCGGAGGGTAGTGTAGACGTACCCAGAAGGTAATAGGAAAATTGCTGCACAGTGCTGGGAATTGCCTGCTATTAATAACAAGTGGTTTTCTTTTAAGTCTTTGATTTACATAGTGTTGTAGTTAGTCACATCAAGTTATGCCTCATTATGGCTCTGATCTAAGCCCTGTTGAAATCAATGGAAATATTCCTGTTGGCTTCAACGAGGATTGGACCCATGTGCAATGCTTGGAGTGTAACAGAAAATCCATTTAAGATGGAGACAGAAATCCAGTTTAGATTTTTTTTTTGTAGGAAATTCATGACCCAAATCCTCTAAATAGTTGTCTGATTCTGGTGCATATATTGGGCCAGATTTTCAGCTAGTATAAATTGGAGTAGCTCCACTGATTGCAAAGCAGCAACACTGATTTATACCAGCTGAGGATCTGAGCTGTTGCTGTTAAACAATGACTGTTGTAGATAAATAGAAGATTAGAAAATAGTATAGATCAGAGATTAGACCTGAACAAAACCATAGTTTTAGTGTACAGAACTTCACTGCATATACATTTAGGTATGTTTTTGCATCACGGGTTTTTCCATTTCAGGTTCAAAAGAACATGAAAATCTCAAAGTGAAACTCAGACGAAATGTTTTGAAGCTACCAAGTTTCATGTTGTTTGTATCCAAAATTATAAATGCAGCTCTCACTGCCTACCCCAATGATCCCCTCATTCCACAGGCCATGGGAATGCCCCTTACCATTTGTCCTTGGGATGGGAGAAGGGAATGCGGAATGTATCTCCTCAAATCTCCAGTGCCTCATTGCTGGTCAAAGTTTACTGAATGTTGATTTTTCAGCAACATTTTTCATCTGTTTCAAACATGGACCACAGAAATGGGATGGATTTTTCACATTTGGGTGAAAAATGTGTCCCATTTTAACCACTGATAGAAATGGTTGGAATGTTTTCCAGTGATAAATTTCATCAAAGTATTGAATTTCAATGGGAGGGTGCGGGGAGAAACCAGGATGAATTTTTCGTGAACATTTTCTTGAAAGTTTGCCTCGTTTTTCAGCCAACTCTTAGGCAAAATTTTCAGAAGTGCCAGAGTGACTTAGGAGTGTATGTCCCATTTTAAAAAGTGACTTAGACATTTAGGAGCCTGTTGAGGGGGAGAAGGGCAAATTCATTGGGGTGGTCTCTCCCTATAGTACAGGGAGTGTGCGGAAATCTCTCCCCACTGAGCTGAGGAACCCTGCCTCAGCATCAACCAATCTAACAGTTAGACCCTTCACAGTTAGACCTGGGTACCGCTGACCCAAATTGAGCACCCAGGGTAGCCCAGCTTGGGTGTGAGCAGCTACACTGCAAAGCCAGTCAAGAGTCACTGGTTCCCCACACGTGCTACGCTCTCCTGTGTGCGTTGCTGGGACTTCTGGGGCCATATCCTATGGCTCTTGGTGCTGCCATCAGCTGAGCCACTTTAGGATTCTCTCCCAGTGAGTCGTGGGAAAGCTTGTCTGTCTTTCTGGGCTCAAGGGCAGAACTGTGGGGAGGCAATGGAGGACTATCAGCACAGAGTGGAACTAGCCTGTGTCCTCTGTGGAAAGTGGGCAGAGCCAGCTGAGTAGAAGCAGCACCAAGGCTTTATCCCCTAACCCCAGATTAAAGCACCAGCCCATGCCCAGCTGAGACGGTTTTGTGAGTGGACGGGGCTAGGTTGAGGCAACACCTAAGCAAGAGCCGAGTTCATTCTGCAGTGAAGACACACCCTAAGGCATTGTCTAGACTGGAGACCAGCACTGATAACAGCTGTCTGTGGCCTGCTGTCAGTGTAGCTGCACTGTTGCAACACTTTGTGTGGACAGGCAAAGCCAGTATTTTCACTGGTGGAGTTTACATCTGCTTGAACCCCTGGCATAAGCTCCTCCAGTAGCTTTGCTTGTTGACAGCAGGGATTGCTCCATGCAATTACACTGATGGTGGTAATCAGGGCCAACCACCATCCTATGTGAGGCTTAATCCAATCTATGTAAATTTGTGCTCATTAAACATCTCCTGGTCTTTTGCCTGAAGCTGCTGGCACGTACGGGTAGAAACAATTCAGCTGCTGGTGGCACTAGGAACAGTAACAGGATGTGGAGTCTGACTAAAGCAGCAGAGTTATATCCCCGGCCCCCAGAAGATAGATACTCTTGGGTGACCCATTGGCACGTCCCACGAAGCTCCATCAAAGGGTAGCTAACAGCAAGATCTGGCTCCCACACCAAGATGACACAAAAAAGAAAAGAAGGTTCTGATCCCAGCCTGAGGAAAGATGGTTTGAATGTCTTTCTTTGCAGATGGACCAGAAATATTTGAAGCTCCAGCTGGGTTGCTCTGCTGTGATTGATCAGAAAGATCAGATGGTGTCAGTTTGTTTCTTGATTAGAAAAATGCAATAGGGCTTCTGGTGCAAATATTTGTGAGAAAGAATTTAAAATTCAGTTTCCAGGAATACATGAAATCTATGTTATGGCAAAAGTTTCTGCCAGTACAAACTCACCACGGGATGCTTGCAGAAAGTGAATACATAAGGGCACAAAATGAATTACTATTTACAGGAGGGGTTCTTCAGCATTTTTCCCCACCCAGAATGCATATGTGCAAGAGGATCAAATTAAGGTTTCATGGGCGACCTTAATGCTGGCATTTCTTCACTTCGGAGTGCTTGACTTTACAACCTTGACATTACAATATGTACATACGCATCTATGCATCCAAAACTGTACATTAAAAGAACATGTAGGTTGCAAAGCCAAGCACTCAAAAGTTAGGAAATGGCAGAAATCAGGTTGTCTATTGCAATCTTACTTTGGCCCCCTTGTGTGTCTGTGTTATGATGCAGCCTTTAATGATATGATCACACACTATTTGACACAGGAGCCTGTCTCATTCAGTGCACCGACTGGATGATGCTCACTAAATGAGCAGCTATTCAACATTTTGTTTTCTCCTCATTGTTCAGTGTGTGACCCCAGGCCTTCTTTACGGCACACTAGTCAAACCCTGCTCTGAAGATAGAATTAGTAATTTCCTCATGAGCTTTTCTTTGGTGCTTATCGCTAGATTAACCCCCCCAAAATGTGAGCGAATGCATTTTCACAGCACCCCAGCCCAACGTCTCTCAGATGTGCCAAACACTCCGTATAAACCACAATCAATCAGTTTACTCACTTCTGCATTGCAGTCACCCCTAGGCTACCACAAAGCAACTGTTTTGCAGATCAGAGGAAAAAAACTACACAACAGTTTAGGGCAGGAAGCAAAAACGAATACCACAGACAGGGCAGCTCTATGTATTTTGCCGCCCCAAGCACGGAAGTCAGGCAGCTTTCGGCGGCGTGCCTGCGGGAGGTCCACTGGTCATGCGGATTCGGCAGCGTGCCTGAGGGAGGTCTGCCAGTCCCGCGCCTTCAGCGGCCCCACCACCGAAACCGCGGGACCGGCGGCCCTCCTGCAGGCAAGCCGCCGAAGGCAACCTGACTGCCACCCTCACGGCGACCGGCAGGCCGCCCCTCGTGGCTTGCCGCCCCAGGCACGCGCTTGGTGCGCTGGTGCCTGGAGCCGCCCCTGACCACAGAGAAATGAAACTTCAGGTAAAGCACAGTTACCAAAGCTGGAATTGATGCTGTCACACCTACTTGCATGAAAAGTGTCGTGAGGCCTTAAACCATCTGTCATCAGGCACAGCACTTCCAGAGCCAGGCTGTGGCACTGTTTTAGCACTGGCTCAGAAGCTGCACCGGTGCCTCTTGTAGCCTGGAATTCCTTTAGAAGTCCCCCACTCCAGTCCTGGCCCAGCTGAAGCTTACTTAGCTTATGGGGTCTGACAACTGCACGCTGTGAGCTGGCCTGAGCTATGCCCATGCTAGAATAAAACAAACTGTGAAGAATTAAATAGAGTGGGAACTGACGGCTGAGCATGTCCATGCAGCATCAGCGGGACTGCTTCTTTGGGTAAGTGTTCACCAAGGTAAGTAAGCGCCCTAATTCAGGACATAACACTGACACATACACAGAGCCATGTCCCAGCAAGAGCCCGCGGGAGGATTTCAACCAATTCAGCCTGAATTCCTTCAGAGTGGGAGCACATAGGAGCAGGGGCACTGCCAGCCATGAAGCGAGCGCAACCTGCTCCCTGCACCACACCTAGACCTAGTCCATGGTAAGCTGCCTCCAAACACAATTCTCTTCTCCACCCTGCACTGAAGATCTTCAGTCTCATCTACACATGGAGCTCCCGCGGCCATCCATTCGTGCTCCACAAGCGCAGAGGGAGCGTCAGACAGGAGAGTTTTGCCATTAGTTTGCAGATCCTCAGTTTAGAGCTGACACCAAACTAACATGCTGTGATCCAAACACCACAAACTATGAAGGGGCTCAAAATCCAAACGAGGATCCACCTCTAAACGTCACCGATGACCTTTCTCTTTATGACGGGCTGAGCCAAAACCCAAGCGCCAACGCCCCGAACATCTCAAAACCTAGCTGTGCATTTTGCAGCCTGACCACATCTCCACTTGTTTGAAAATCCCCACCAGGGGCTCCCAAGGCAGAACTGTGGGAGGCTCCGTATTCGCATGGATAGAGAATTGTAATTCACCTGCGCAAATAGCGGACCAAATCCTGGAGCTCCCACTCAAGCAAACCACTTCCTGAAATCAAGAAAGGCTGGGCCTGAGTCAAATTACTAAAACTGGGAGCACAGCAGATATTTATGGATATTTACTTTAGTTAGGGAGCAGGCAGCTGATCGTCACAATGGGCCAGAATGCCACACCTCTGGGGCGAATGACTCGCGTTATCATATTTCTGTGTCTCCTCAGCAACAGCCAATCATTCCTACCCCCATTGCTAGCTTACCACTTGGCCCATAGCCCCTTGAACTCAAGTTCAACGGCCTTTGGATCAGGCTCTGAAGGCTGCTGTGACTATATATTGCTGGGAGATTCTGGTTTTCCCCTTCTAGCAATTAACATCTTCAAGATTTTGTTTATAATTGATTTCTTTGGGTCTGAGACTGGAGCCAGAGACGCTCCCCATTTCAGGGGGCTTCATGTCTGCAGGGCTAGGCTGGCCTCTCTTAGGAGGACTGAGGTGGGCTCCATTTGCTATTGCAGGGGGGGCTGGGAGCTACTGCACAGAGCGTCAGTGTTCATTAGGATTGCTGGTCTTCCACCAGCCCGCCGTACAAACTGAAAACCTGGGTCCAGGCTTCCCCAGGCAGGCGAATGCACTCAGACCTCTGTACAGCAAGCAGGCTGCAAACTCCATTTTTGATTAAATATATCAAATCCTATGAAGACCAGTTCTGCACAGTGCTGAACACCCTCAGCTCCAGTAACTTCAACAGGAGCTACAGACACTCAGAGGTGCTCAGCACCTCACAGCATCAAGCCCTTAGGCCCAGATCCTCCAAGGTATGGAAACACCTAACTGATAGATTTCAGTGGGAGTTAGGTGCCTACGTACCTTGGAGGATCCGGGTCTTAGTTATTAAATTAGTAGGCCCATTCCTCCCAATTAACTCATGACTAACTAGCAGGACCAGCCACCCAAGAATACAGATAAAAAGGACCCGATGCAATCAGTCTTCACCACAGCACACCTGGGCTGATCCCTTTGTTCTGCTTAGAGCAACAGGTCCACCGCAGGGGTTCGGTAACCTGCAACACTTCACCCGCCTAGATTTGTTGCTGTGCTGTGTACTCTGACTTCGAGCTCCAATTCTGAGTGACGCGGGATCCTTCAGAATCTGAAAGATTCAACAAGGTGGCAAAGCACAGCACAGCATTTTCTTTTCAATCATTTTTGACCCGTGAAAGTAAGGAAACTGAAAGAGAACTAGCAGCTAAAGACTTTCATGTAGCCAGTATGGAAAGAGTCAACAATGTGGACAAGTGCTGTGCTAGCATCTCCACATTACCACCACGGACGTTAGCGATGGAATAATCACCATCTAGTGGCACGCAAAGGCATTTCACTCCTTGAGTCTCTCAGTGCTTGCTTTCCTCTCACCCACAGCAACAGCCTTGTTTGCTTTTTCTAACTAGGAACAAAACAAGCCCATTGTGATCTGATCCCCCTGCCCCGCACCCCATCACTGCTGGATATGAACTGTGACCTAGTGGAAAGGGGCTTTGCACGTTCAGGTTCAGATTTGCAACATGCATAAGTAGAACGCACTGCAACGAACACAAAACCAAGGAGAAGCTCCTCCAATATTTCGAGGTCACACTGGTGATCGAAGGCTCATGGGATTTCCACCATAATGCATAATTTTCAGCACTGCATAGGACTCTCTCTCAAAAAAAACTTATAGCAACATATTTCTCCATTCCTTGAGCTACTACCAGAACCTGGATTTATCCAGGATGTTCCCACTTTCTAGATATCCCTTCATTGCTATCATATGGATGTGTGCAAGCAAGGGAGATCAGTCCTTCCCATCTTTACATCCTGGAACCCTGGTTCAACAGTGGAAATGCAGGATATTACCAATGATTAAATGGATGTATTGCTAAATACAGAACCAGTGGCAAGTGAACCCTATACTTGAACTGACAGCAATAGTTTAATGTCTACATCACACAGAGGATAGCAAAGACACGTACTGCACCTGTGACTAAATAGAAGGCAGTGGCCTAACAGCAGTGAGAACCTTATATTTAGCAAACAAACAGAATAAGTCAACACCTGTAAGGGCTTTATTCCCATATGTGAAAAACAGGAGTGGAAATATAAGATCTTCCTAAAAACAGGGCCAGATTTTTCAGAACTACACAACTGATCTGCACATGCAACCATCCAAATTGTATACACAAATCAGGTATTTGCCTGAGCAAATGGCCAGTTAGATGACAGACTTAGGGTGACCAGACATCAAGTGTGAAAAATCGGGACGGGGTGGGGGAGTAATAGGCGCCTATATAAGAAAAGGGCCCAAATTTCAGGACTGTCCCTATAAAATAGGGACATCTGGTCACTCTAGACAGACTGGTCATTTACATGTGCAAAAAAATCCCACTTTATATGCACAGTCACAGCAATTATGCACCCAAATTAGCTGCACAATTCTGAAAACCTTGGCCTTCTTTGCAAATCCTGCTATAAAGCTACCATCAGATGCAACTTCACACCCCAAACACTTTGTATCCTTTAAGCAGCATCTTTTAATTTTTTAAAAACTCAGACTCCTTTATGACTGCTGTGCACTTACTGATACAGAATTTGATATGACACCCCCTCTCCAGTGTTCTCCTAGTTAGAACTTGAGAACTAAGTGTTTGGTGATTTCCTGCAAGAAAGTGTCTACAGCCAGAAAGCATGCATCTGAAAAGCTTGGTGGTTCACAATCGTACCTGCTCTGGTTTGATGGGTTCGGCTGTTGTGAAGATGTCAGAATAATGTTGCCTCTCGAAGACTCGATCCAACACTTCTAACTGCTGCTGGGTGAAAAGATCTCCTCGCATCTGTTTCCGAAGGAAATCTCTACCCGGGAGGGAATGGCCATTTGGTACTGGAGATTCCTGAATACCTTTCAAAGATGACAAAATACACAGAAGAATAAATAGCTATTACAATGACCGCCACAACACAGAGGTTTCTCACTGTGTTCCACTCTGTCCTTTGATTACATGTGTCAGCATGTTCAAAAGCAAAAGGAAAAGTTAAACACTTGTAGAAGAGACACTATTAAACAGCGGTGCAATTTATAATAGCAAAGTCTTAACGCAATTTACTAAACACATTCTATTGCTAACTTTGTAAGGTACTGTAAAGGCTAGCTTCCTCCTCGGTGCAAATGGTCATTTTCAAGTCCAAAGTGTCTTTATCCTGATACATAACAAAATGATCAGGATCCGAGGGATAAACAGAACACATTTACTGTTATCAGTAACCTTAAAAAAGGCAGTTCTCCATGCCCCCAAAAACAAATGTAAGCTGCAATGGACATGTTCCATTGTTAACATATGCATAATTCCTGAGGGTTCATAGCATCAAGACACAGCAGCTGAGGTGTTACAGGCAGATTTTCCTAGCCCCTCAGTCACACACTAAAGTAACACTAAACGTATTAGCTGCTTCCTCTGCCTGTAGAATGGAGGTGTTCCTGCTATGCTGCGAGCCATATTTTTCATTGGTGAATTTCAGTGCTACACTAAACTTTGCCTTCTACTCTATAGCAGTGGAGGGCGGAGCAAAAAAGAGGTCTGTTTGCAGCCAGCTCCACCTTATCTAGGTAGTAGCCCACCAGCCAATCCCAGGGCTGATCAGAAACTACAACTGACCAATAGCAGCCCAGCTATCAAAGATGGCCTGGCACTCACCAGTATCCTAGAGGGTCTGGTCTGCTTTGCCCTCTTGGCTGCTGGCTCACAATCCAGTGTTAGTTGTAATGGCCACTTGTATTAGTTACAAGATTTTACAGTAGCGGTGGGATAATTAGCTCCTGAAGATCAATGCGTGTTTTCTAGGCCCATTCACTTGGCAGAGACTAGCAACATTACTCAGCAGTTTTGCCAGTCCCAGAGGTTCAAAAATCATGAAACAGGCCCCCCAAAATCATGAGATTGGCTTAAACGTAACAAGATTTTCAGAAGATAAAAACGTGGCTGCTTTTTATTTGCCTTTTGATTTCTGAGCCTTTAAGATGCACTTGGTAGCATTTTCATGCCTTTCCCTGCAACCATGAGAGCTACAAATGTACTTTTATTAAATGAAAGCTGAGATTCTCCCATATTCACATGACTCCAGGAGCTTTAAATAAAAACACCGCATACCACATGACTTGCACTAAATTGTCAGAGCTGGCAACACTGCACTAGATACCAAAAATGAGCACATTTGAAAGACACGAGCTGGCCTTAAAGAAAGTTTTGATTTGTGTAACTAAACATACCATACGAGCTAAGGTTTTATTTACAGTTAAGATGGCTTCCATTATGAATTGCTTATAAATGTCCAGCAGTGTTGACAATTGTTACTACAGGTTCTGCATCATTTAAACTTGCAGATGGCAAGTATTTAAAGAGATCTATGCAACAACCCCTCTTCCGGTAGGACCCAATCCTACCCCCTTTGAAATCCATGCCAAACTCCCACTGATTTACAATAATGCAGGATTAGGTCTTTACATACAGCGGTCAAGATTTTCAAAAGCAATTTTGCGTGCTCAACTTGAAACAATTTAAAGCCCCCTCATTTCCACAAAGCTCCGCGCATCAACACTGAGAAAATCAGGGCCCTTTAAGGTGCATCAAATTGGATCCCCAAAAATTGAGGTACTTAAAATCACTAATCACTTTGGAAAACTTTGGCCAGCATCTTTACCATACTGGCGCCACAGTATGTGTGGTTGCTGTTAGAGGAATCCTTTAGAGGAATTGCTTTATAGCCAATGATTCAAATCATAACCGTTTTTTATTTACCTGTTTAGACACAGTCATTCTGATTTAAAACAGGAATATCACTGGTAGGTTTATTTAACAGTTTTAGAGTCAATTTTTAAATCCATCAGGGAAAATCTGAACTTGTCATTTGAACAGAATGTCTAGACATGCATACAGTAGTGTGAAAAGGTACAAAGGTTTATAGGAGAGCAGTGTATCTTTAAATCTTTTTTCTATTCCAAATCAAATAATATCTAATAGACCTAGTGCTGGGTTTAGTCAACCATGGCTTATAAAATTAAAATTCTGGTTGCTAGCTGCATGGTAGCAAAAGGCCAGGGAGCCCCTGTCTACAGAGCATGGAAATGCCAGCTTTAAATTTCAGGTTAAACCAATGTTATTCACAATTTGGCTTTGAAGTTAAAGCTTTACACAATTTCAGTCTAGGAGGGGGTGATGAAAGGGAGAAAAATAATCTAATATATAGAATGACCTGGAAAATGTTCCATGCATTTCTAATGGCTCCTGCATTGTTTATATATCAAAAGAGTGGGTGTATAATTGGATCTGATTTTGTTTAAATATGGTGCAGCGGATTCTTGTTTAACTAGAAACAATTGCAACACCACATACTTGCAGTAAGCACATCCATTGACTTTTTTTTTTTTGGTTTGGTGGGCATATCTGAAGAAGATTAGAAGTAGCTTTATTTTGGCTCAAGTCATCATTTGGTTACATCACTGGATGTTACTGATTGCCTGGGTTACCAAAAATAAATGCTAGGAATAGTAAGCAGTAGCAGAAGTAGTATTTAGTAGTATTACAGTTGCTCCCAAAGGCCCTAGTCAGGATCAGGGCCTCACTGTGTTGGGCAGTATGTGAACACCCAGTAGGACACAGTCCCTACACAAGACGCAGACGATCGAAGACAAGGGACATACGAAGGGTAGGGGACAGGGCTCCAGCCAGATATACACAATTTTGAAATACCTTTGATATATCTCACACACTCTCCAATGTCATCCACCCCTCCCAGACACTGGACCCAGTCAGCATTAGTTGGAGGACTCCACGTACACCTCACCACAAGTGGTGACTTAGAAGACAAGAGGGCAGTGCCTTTGCCGACCTGTGCAGGAAAGACGTGGGGGCAGCATGGAAGAAAGCACAGAGGTGGTTGTGAGAGAAGGAGACAAACAGGCCTCCAAAGCGGGTATTATCAGTGGAGCTGCCAGGAGCACAGGGCTACGAGATAGGAGTGGATAAGTAGGGAGAGGCAAGTTTGTTAAGGCCCTTGAAGGTCAAGATCAGAGCTTGGTGTGGTGATGAAAGGGGACCAGCGTAGGGATTCAGTAAGGGCAGTGATATGGTCAGGGCAACAAACAAGGAAAAAGTATCTTAGCTGGTACCTTCTATATGGCACATTCTCCAGGCCCTCCTTTACCCCCTTTTTTCTGGATTTGCATAAGGCAGCCATTTTCTTTCCGTACCCAGAGTTATACCAGATGTTTCGGCTGTAGGTGATTACACAATAAGAACCACCAGAAGTGCTCTGGGGTGAAGCCTTGACCACTCTCCAACGCCCAATACCGGGGAGGTAGGATAAGCTGACAAAGAGCCATACTTAGCTTTCAATGTCTCTAGGGCAGGGCCATCTGTTAGTTCTGTATGTGTCCAGCACCCAGCACAGTGGGGCTAGAGCTCTACCGCAATACAACAATAATAATAAACAACACACCAGTTTTAAACGCATTTAGGATATTCAGCTGCTCATTTAGGGTGCTTTTAAGGCCTGGTTGCACCCCAGAAACAGTGCAGAAAGACCGTACTTTGGGCCAGGATCTGTTCTCCTTTCCAGTGAGTGCAACATGGAGCACTTCCTGGTACAACTTGGTTTTGTTTTAGCTGAGTGATGTACAATACATGGTGCACTATCAGGATATAGAGACAAGCAAAAATGATGCTGGGACTAATTCTGTTTTGATGACTTGTGACCATTAACAAGTGGTTTTGGCTCCACTGTCCAGATCAATTTCCAACTTTGTTAATTGCATTCTGCTTACCTAAACCCACCCCTCTCCCCACACACTCCCTCTGCAACCCCCAACACCTGAACTTTCCAATGGGTTCAGTATTTTTCCACTTCCTGTACTGAACTAGTATTCAGCATTGCTGTGTACTGTTAAATAGTCACTGCATTTTGCTATGGAATTGGTTCATTCCACTGGAGGGCAATATGCTTCCTATATCCTAGGTATAGTACATAATGTCAAAGAGCAAAGTTCATACAGGTCTTTGGGGCACATTTGACTGCAAGTCATTATATAAATGCAAGATAATTATCATTAGCATCATGCATTGTTTCAGTTCACCAAAACATCTTTGATCATTAAAATACCGTTGGCAGGTTGAAACATTTTGGGTTATAAACGGGCACCAGGGAGCAGTAAAGACATTTTTCATATAATCAAGGCACCAGCCTAGGAGGATTATGTTTTGTTGACAGTAACAGGATGTATGCACCCACCTACTCTGCAAAATAATTAGTTCCCAGTCCAGTGGCATCTTTCCAGAAATGCTAATAAAGGAGGCAAGCACAGGATCCTCCTTCATTTAAAAGAGGATACTGTCCCAAAGCAAATACTTCATCCTTTACAGCCCCAGGGTGTGTGTGTGGGGGGGGTGTTTGTGTGGGTGTGTTTATATTTTATAGGCAAGTTTGTGCCACAGTCTTATGTAAGCGATGGTGCTGTTGTGGGTTGGGTTAAACCTCATCCAAATGCTTGGGATCTCTTCATCCTCCTGAGCTGTGAGAATCAGCTAAACAGCCTCACCTAAGACAAAGGGGGTATGAGACCCCACCCAGTAATCTGGATTTTGTGGGCAGCGATACACCCAGGGACAGTCAGACAGAAGCAAGCCAGAAGCAGAGAGAGAAAGCCAAGCAGACACCTGGAAGCACCGTCATGCGTCCCCGAGGTAAAGCTCAGAAAAAGCTTTCTAGGTACAGAGTGCGGGCTGGACAGGCAAGCCAGGAACAGTGAACAAAGAAACTGTCTCCTGCTATTTGATTCCTATGGTGTTCAGGGAAACAGGATTGTGTACATTCCTTGCAAATAAACAAAATTGCACCAGAAAATACCTGACTCTCACCAATTTCTGACTCTCACCAATTTCTCCTCCTAACTGGAACAACCAAGCAATTCATGGCTTGCTGCTCAGGTCAAAAGGGATAACGATGCATACCATGGTACTCCAGAAGAAACCCCAAGAAGCATTGTGCTGCCAAGGCATGTACTCACCATTCCCTCCCAGATTTGCCCCTGCTCCTTGGGGGGTTGTAAGTTTCTGCTGGCCTATCCCAGCTGCTGACTACAACAGCCATACATTTTGGCTCAGTTACGCTTGACTGTGTCCTCCCTGCCCTGGCCACCTGATCTGGGGGAGTGGTGCACCTGCTTAAACCTGCATCTCCAGACCCAACGACCAGGTAGCCAACCAAAGCTTGAGCAGCGGAGTCTTATCCCTGTGGAGCCTGTAATCCAAGTCACAATCTAGTGCACAGTTCACCAGTAAAGGACTCATTGTGTCTGACACCACCCGTGTTTGTCAGGGTGTTCCATGCCGGTTGAAGGGTCCCAACGACATCCCAACGGGCTCCCAAAGACCCTCATTCCATACTTACCACTGGCCATTCCTCACTAGAAGAAAGGCAGTCAGAGCTCTCTGTGCTGCTTTCCTCGCATCAATAAGCAAAACTACAAACGCCTCCTTAGTTGTCGTATTTTTTACCCTGAAAAGTGAGCTTCACTTTAACAAGAAATGTCGGCCACCGTCTGAATAAATCTGAATCAGTTTAGGCAGCTGTAGGCTAATATAATCAACACTCATGCTAGTAACGGAGTTCCCAACAGTAAATAAAAGTCTGTAAATTACACAGCACAGTCAGGCGTATAACAGGTCCACCTTCAGGAAGGTGTGTCATTTATGTATATTGCTGACAATCTACTACTTGAGCTGCCTGAATAATATCCATGAGTAGAAAGTCTTTGTTATTTAAGAAGGAATTACTTTGGGAGACAGGGAGAGGAATGGAGATACCACCTTAAAGGATTTGTTAAGCTGTGACCTTGCTTGTAGTACCAGCGTATACCCAAATAATTACCCCAGATAGATTTCACAAAACAATAGGAATTTCAGAAATGCCCCCAGGTGACTTAGGAGCACAAATGAGACTTGTGTTTAAGACACTTTTAAAAATCCTATGCAAAATTAGAACTACAGGATTGTATTTAAAAGAACTTAAATGAAAAAGTCAGCGCCACACCATTGTTGCTTATCCAGAAAAGGAAAATAGTATTGTATCACTGTATTATTAATATTAGTATATAATTTCAAAATATGACAGACCAGATTTTCAACTGGTATAAATCAACACATGGAGCTAAGCCAGTTTATACCAGCTGAGGAGCTGGCTTAAGGTTCACATTCAACTAGAATAATTTTTCCCTATGCCATTATCAATGCTATAGCTTAAATATAGGTCTATATGAAATACTTTTGTCTGAAGTTATGGTGTTATTGTATAGGACAAATATGCTGGGAGCATTTTTTTAAGTACCAACATGGCTTTAAAAGATTAATCAAGAGACAGAGAACCAACAGCATTAACAGCTCATACTAATAAAGGACATGGTTTCCATCTCTACTTTGTACTGTCCAACTTCATTACCTAATATCATACCTAATTACTTCACCTTACAGAAGATGCAAGCTAATTAGGAGGGATGTTACCCACTACGTTTAAAACATTATGAAGCAAATGAAATATTACCGGGGCAAAAAAAGGTGATTTGTTTCCTTGTATCATGCCTGTAAATTAGTCTAGAAAAAATGAAGACTTTGTTTAATTACCACTTGGAAGGCTTTGCTTAAAATGTAAACTGCATTTCCAGCCCATCTCCTCAGCATTTTGTAGCAGGCAGTTACTTGGTCTCTGTCTGTATCAAAGTAATGGCTTTAAAAAAAAAAATCACATGCACAGTGGGAGATCTTTGCATTTACCCAGGCTGAGTTTTCTAAACACTTATTTATTTTTGCAAGGGACAATTTCACTATAAAGAAGCTTTGTGTATATATCTGCTCAGTGAAGAAATGTTTTCAAGAGAAGTCACTGTATTTCTCCAAGATGAGTATGGTTTTTGCCGTAGATCAAAGCGAGGGGGGGGGAGGGGAAGATAAATCATCAGAGATCCAAAAATACTTTTCATTTGGAGAAGATATCAGGCCATTTCGATGGCACTGATAGAGTCTCAGCTCTGTCTCCATTACCCACTGAAGGCAGCCGGAGTCAGGAGCTGACTACACTAGATTATATTCCCTATAAGATGGTCACCGATATATATATATATGATCTTCAACCTCTATTGATTGACCAATTTCACAAGCAAAGACTGGTGAAATGAAGCTGAAATGAACATCATGCTTTAACTCATTGAACCCATCAGGCCTGAGTTAATCTCACTGCCCACTGTCTCTGATAGAATTCAATTGATCAATCATGTTTTGGTGATAGTACCATTTCACTGGCTTATTGCTTCTTCATTTCAAAGCTTGACCTGTTAGATATACTTGGACCAGTTCTGCTCGTCTTGGATACACAGAGACCAGCAGACAGATGCTGAAGTGCATTGTCTCATGGCCAAGTTTAGCAAAAATTCTGACGACTTCTAAATGCTCCCATATTAAAGTTGCATTTTAATCTCTTGTGTTTTACTGATGTCACAGACAGAATGACTGTAAAAGCCAAGCCCACCATATGGTGATATGGGTGTGTAACAATTAGAATTATCCACCATCTGATCTACTCGGCCTTGTTTTCATGCCTGTAATGTTCTGCATACCGCAGGTAGCTAGATAGGTACAAGAGAACTTAATTTATTGCTCCTTTCCCACTCAAATATCTCAACGTGCTGTACAATGAGCTGAACTGGCCCCTGGGTACACACATCCAACTCCTATTGACTTGAATTGCAATGGCCCATGTAGAATTTAGCCCGAGATGCCTACAAAGTGATCACAGCCCGACACAAGGGGAGGGGGGGATGTGTGTGCAGTGGGGAGGGAGGGAAAGAGAGTGAATGATTAATTATACCTGTGGGTTAGTGGAGGTTTGCTGCTATTATTTATCGCTATTTTTTTAAATGTCAAATAATTCACAGCCAGCAAGTTACACACATAACTAGCCTGTGTAACCGCACTCAGGCTGCTCCACCCTGGCTTCCCTCTTATTGTTTGCCATCCGCAGGCGCCACTCTAGCTATGGACAAGCTCTGCAGCCACCTAGGGCAGCAGGTTTGGCCCAACTGCTCCTCTGCCATGACGGAGGGAATGGCCAAACCAAATTTGAGTGGTGTGGGGGGACAGCACCCTGAAACGCTGCCTCAGGCAGCAGATTGTGACGAGCAGCCTCTGGCCAGCCACACTTGTTCCTTGGAACAGTAACAGGGCCCTTTGCAACTGAGAGCATGGCCTTGTGGTTAACACGCTGGCCTAGGACTAAGGACATTTTATTCCCAGCTCTGCCATAGACTCTCTTTATTGTCTTGGGTAAGTCATGCCACCTCAGTTTCCCCATCTGTAAAATGGGGATAATACTAGGACGTCAGACTTGGTGAGCCCTCCTGGCCCTAAGAATCTATGGGGAAACTAGACTGCACAGCATCATGTATAGCATAATGGAGCCTTAACAAATGATAAAAGAGAGACTGAGTCTGAAGCGTGGGGACGCTTGTTTGAATTCTGATCCCAGCACTCAGCAGTCACCCGTATCTCTCATCCCTTCTGAGAAAGGGGTGGCCTCAGGTACTTTTAAAGAGTATTAAAACGTGGTTCTCTACAGCACATCTGCCTGCCTCAAATACACTCCTTTGTTGTTGTTGTTGTTTTTAAATGCTGCCTTAACCCTTTTAAAATGGCCATAAGCACTCTGATTCGCCACAGTGTCCTAAACCAAAACAGCAGCTGGCCTCTCTAAGGCCAGACCCCACGTGTTCCGAGGCCAGCTAGATCCACATCCTGCAGCCAGGTCGCTGGAGTCTACAGTGGATATTCTGCAGCCGGGTCAGATAAATTAAACAATTGAGGCAGTCCAAGATCATGGAATAAACCCATTATCTGAATGCCTCTGCTAAAATGATCAACAATGAAACAGTTAATGGTGTGGATATTACACTGCCATCTTCATGCTGCAGTCTTATTACCCCACAGGCTTGTCTGGGGCAGTTCCCCTTTCCCAGTTATTGTTCCAGACAGTCAGCAGACAATGCTGCCATGGTAACATTTGGGGTCGTGGTTTTTAAGATGTTCCTTGCTACTATGAAGGCTAGAAAAAGAATAGCTTTTTAAATGAAAGCTGAGATTCTGGAGCACAATTCTGAAACAAGGGGTCAATTCCATGGCTGCAGAATTGCTGGGTATGTGGACACGTGATCAAAGGCATGCAGGAAAGATTGAGGGGGTTTGGTTGGTTGGGGTTTTTTGGTTTTGGATTTTTTTCCTGGGGGAGTTCTTTGCTTTGTTTAACACCGTATATTTAAACATAGCCTTGGTGCCATTACAAACCATCAACTCAATGAGTCTCAGATTATTCCTTTAAAGATCTCATACACCCATATTGACAGGGGCGGCTCTAGGAATTTGGCCCCCCCATCCCCTGTCCTGATTTTTCAAACTTGCTCTCTGGTCACCTGAGGTCAGATGTACCACATACACACACCCTCCCACCGGCCCCCATCTGCTGTCCTCTCTGGTGAAGGAGGCATCCTGCTACCAATCATGCCCATGTGGGAGGTGGTACCATGGTATGGGGGCAGGACTGCAGGGGTGAAGCCAGCGGTGTGTTGTGCCTAAGGCCTTAATCCAGTAATATCTTGGCCTCCTACATCCTCCCACACAGGGAATGTAGCCAATGAATTGGTGCCGTTCCTGACTCATGTGGCCTGCACTCCAGAATCAGCTACACTGAGCCTTTTTCTACCAGACACAGTCCACTGCTGGGCAGATCTAGAGCTCCCTTTCTCCCCTTGCAGCACTGCGTCCCATGACATGCAGGTGCTGTAGAGTTCCCCACACGAGCCACAAAAGTATCTCCAAGCCCCCCCATCATAGCAGAACAATTGTGGCCCCCTGTTGTGTTATGGGCCTTCTGAGCTCCAGTGATGTCACTCCAAAACTTTATGCTAAAAGTCGAAGGAAAGTAGTTACATGGTACAGTGTTGCCAACTATTGCAATTTTATCATGAGTCTCATGACATTTGCAGTTCTCCCGAAAGCTCCAGCTCCTGGAGTCACAGGATTAGGTTAGAATCTCAGCTTTCCTTTTTAATAAAGTAAGTTTCCAGTCCTCAAGGTTGCAGAGAAAAGCCTGGAGGTTTGTCCAGAGTGCACCCTAAAGCCCATAAACTACAAAACACAGAACCCAGCTTTGTTCCTTTTAATCTCATGATTTTTAAAACAATCTCATGATTTGGGGGTGGGGGGCTGATTCATGACTTTTGAATTCTTGGAGATGGAAATACTGATACTGTAGGAACTTTTAAAAAATACAGTATCACCAAAGCTATTTCTAATGATACATTTCTCCCACTGGCAAGGAGATCAAACCCTCAGGGGTATAATTTAAAAATAAAGAAGCTGAGTAAAAAAACAAGGAACTCAATCAGCATTACATTTTTAATTTTTTTAAATGGAGATATACCTATCTCGTAGAACTGGAAGGGACCTTAAAAGGTCATGGAGTCCAGCCTCCTGCCTTCACTAGGCAGGACCAATTTTTGTCCCAGATCCCTAATAGCATCCTCAAGGGTTGAGAGCACAACCCTGGGTTTAGCAGGCCAATGCTCAAACCACTGAGCTATCTCTCTGCTCATACGTTATACAAAGAGTAATACAATCAGGACTGGCTCAGTCAGAGAGGCAGAACAGAGATCAGTGAAATATAAGAGGCAGCAAGATATTTAGTACAGGCCTAATCCAAAGCTCATTGAAGTCAAAGGAAAGTGTCCTTTTGATTTCAGCAGATTTTATATCCAAGTTAATGGCCACTGGCTAGTTTGCCTAGGCAGCAGAAGTAGCCACTGGCTAGTTTGCCTAGACAGCAGAACCCCTAGCACAGTGTTTCTCAAACTTGTTCTGCTGCTTGTGCGGGGAAAGCCCCTGGTGGGCCAGGCCAGTGTGTTGCCTGCCCCGTCCGCAGGTCTGGCCAATCGCGGCTCCCAGTGGCTGCGGTTCGCCGCTCCAAGCCAATGGGAGCTGCTGGACGTGGCGACCAGTACGCCCCTCGGGCCGCGCTGCTTTCTGCAGCTCCCATTGGCCTGGAGCGGCAAACCGTGGCCACTGGGAGCCACGATCGGCCAGACCTGTGGACACGGCAGGTAAACAAACCGGCCCAGCCCACCAGGGGCTTTCCCTGCACAAGCAGCGACCCCAGTTTGAGAAATACTGTCCTAGAGACAGTCCTGACTATAACCCAGGTACAGAATATAGTATAGAAATTCTAATAAGAGAGATTGTAACTCCTGTAATTCTCTGAATAACCAAACAGTCATGACGAGTTTGTTACTAAATTTTGAGAAATTGATTTCTTCCTAATCCCTTTTTCTCAGACGTGTCATACAACACGTTATAGAGACGTGCACATTTTATGCATGCCAGTCTGAAATTGCTTTTTAACTGGTCATTATAAGGTCACCTAAAGTATTTTAAAATCATTTATACATCGCTCTACACCATGTTTTAACAACTTTTAATCAACTATTTTGAAAAGCAATTTCTATGAATGTTTTCCTAAAATGGAAAAGGATCAGCAGAAGATAAAGCTGGAGCCTCTGTTCAACACAGACCTGCCAAACCAGACTCCCCTTATACCTGATGGGACAAGACTTTGTAACTTTGAAAAATACTGATTTGCTTAACTTCTCTGGTCAGTGGTAAGAATCTTAGCAATGGAGAGATGGTTAGCTAGATAGACAGATGTTTGCTCAAGAGAGATGTTTGTTCAAAAGTGAAGGATTTGTTGTTGTTACTGCTTTGTTGTAAGAATGTATCACAAATAACAGGTAAATAATGCCTTAATAACCCCCAAAGAACTGATAGCTTCTTCTTACTTTACAGTATCCAGGCTATGCATGGACCTGATTTTCATTTACACTTAAGGGCTTGTCTACACTACCACATAGGGTCGATCTAAGATACACAACTTCAGCTACGGGAATAGCGTAGCTGAAGCTGACGTACGTAGATCTACTTACAGCGGTGTCTTCACTGTGGTAAGTCAACAGCTGACGCTCTCCCGTTGACTCTGCTTGCGTTCCTCATTCTGGTGAAGTACCAGAGTGGATGGGAGAGCATTCAGTGGTCGATTTATTGCGTCTGATGCAATAAATCAACCCCCGCTGGATCGACTGCTGCCCACCAATCCTGCGGGTAGTGTAGACAAGCCCAAAGCCTGCTTTATACCAGAGTGGCAGTGTACAGGGGTCTTACTTAGTGTACATGTCAATTGGATCCTATAAGTACATTACTCCAGATGTCAAGAGGGAAGCAGAACTAGAAAAGAGACCAAAAACTGATAGCTGAGAAAGAAAAACAGTGCAAAAATATATGAACAATGCAAAAGGATCTGTGTAAACCCAGCCAATATGCTATCACTTCTTCTAGAAGGTATTTGTTGACGTTAGCTGAATGGATCCAGAAGGTGAAATCTCCATGCCACTGAAATCAATGGGACTTTTGCAACTGTGGAAGTAAAGCAAAAACTGACAGGAATTTAAAGGGAATTTCAGTGCAAACAAACAGTCACCTCTAAGCAAAAGTCAGGCTAGCTGTAACCCTAATAACGCAAAATTTGTAAAAGCAAGGATTGTGTGAGGCAAATAAAAAAAAACTGTAAAAAGTTGTTTGACCTTGTGTTAAATATAAAATGTAAACTGTAGTCTAAATAAAAGTAAAAAAAACAAAATATCAAAATGACTTATGTATAAACAAAATGCAGCTGTTGCTTATTATTGTACGTAACAAAAAGTATAAATGCTGGAATTGTTTACCTGGAGAGAGACCTGCCTAGGAGGGGAAAACCCTGTGTCCTAGCGCACTCTCTCCCTCTATGCAATTGCTTGAAAAATAAAGTATCTAACTTTGCTGCACCCAACCAAAAAGTAAAAACTAAGTTTTTCTGCGACACAACTGACTTCAGTGGGGCCAGGATTTCATCCAATATGGCAGCTGACGGAGCTGTGTTTTAGGTGCTACACCAAGCAGTACATTCTCCCACGGTCTATGAAGATGCCCAGTTGTGAGCAGTTCCTGGATAGTTGTACTGAAAAGAGCTGGTTGATGACGAGTTCAATCCTGCAAGGTGCTGAGCACTTTGGCCCTGATCCTGCAAATCACTTACGCACATGCTTAACTTTAAGCACGTAAATAGCAGATGCTGAAGTGTTGATCACAGTCAGGGCCTGAGTGCTCAGCACCTTGCAGTGTCCACCCTGAAGAAGCACCCAATCCTATAAACACTTGCACACATGCATTACCCTACTCCGGTGGAGAGCCCCATCGAAGCCAATGGATCTACACTAGTGTACACGTGATTATGTGCACACCGGATCAGGCCCAGAGACTAGTTTTATTTCTTTGTTTAATTGGGGTGCTTTAAGTGCCCATCACTGTTGCGGCTGGACTCTACAAAACTACACAAATATACAAAACCCAACACTCTGCTGCGCAGAGCAGGAAGCCTAAAGCACTGCCTGCGTTTGTTGCTCATGAATAGCCACAGCCAAATTGGCCTCACTTTGTCTGGCCAATAGCAGCAAATAGAGCCAGCCCACATGTTCCTTATGCCAGGCACTGTCTTGTGCCAAGCCCCGGCTCCCGTCAACTATCTCAATTCTGTCTTGTGATATACAGGAGGTCAGACTGGAGGATTGAGCAGGTCCCTGCTGGCTTAAAAAAAAAAAAAAAAAAAAAAAACTATGGATCTGATGGAGGCGCTTTCCAAAACACAAGGGACCTCCACTTCCATCCCTGGAGGAGCCTCCTGCAGGAGTGTCCTGTCTGGTCTTCACTACCACGGGCGAAATCCTGGTCCCTCTAAAACCAACAGCAAAACTTTCAGATTTCAGCAAGGGCAGGCCTTCGCCCAGGGCCGGGGCCAGGTTCAGAACCACTTTCCTGAATAAAGGGTATTCTACGCTATTCGGTGCTTCACGATAGTGCTGTCTGAACATACCTGACTAACGCAGTGTTGTTGTAGCTGTGCCGTCCCAGGATGTTAGCAAGACATAGCTGACTAGACCAACACGTATTCGAAGGATGGATTAAAGGAATTTACACACAGCAGGCCGCCTCCCTTTCTGCACACCACCGTTCAAACCAGTACACATCATTAGCGAATGAAACCGGCACCTCTGCAGAAGGGTGGAACGCGCTGTTACACTGACTAAACTATTCGGGTTTGTGTGTAATGGAGTTAAGGGTGTAACACTCAGAGGTAAAGTGAACACTAGTGCAGCCTAGTGCAAAATCAGCAGCAGCATCCGATATACAAACACTAACTAGGTAAGGGTCTGAGCCAAAGCCCATTGAAAGACCCCTATTGACTGTGATGTGCTCTGGATCCAGTTCCAGACATTGCAAGGTTCAGAATGATACACTCTTCAAAAGCAACTGACATTCATTATTCATTGATGAGAATTATTTTTGTTGCTGTTATTAGTATAATATTTGTACCTGTTACTTTCAGATTGCAAATGTAAATGTAAATACATTTAATTAAATTATTTAATTGATATCTCAATAGCAGCTAGCGGCACCAAGGGAGACTGGGTCCCATTGTGCTAGGCACTGAATCAACACACAGGAAGAGTCGGTCCCTCCTCCCAAAGAGCTTAGAATCCAAAGAATCCATGGAAAAGTCAGAGTTCACAGCCCCCAGCGACCAACAGATCATCTAGACCAGTGGTCCCCAATGCGGTGCCCACGGGCGCCATGGCGCCCACATACTGACCGGCGGACAAGTATCTGCTGAAATGCCGCTGATTTTCAGCAGCATTTTGGTGGCAATGCCTCTTGACGTTGCCGCTTCTCGGCGGCATTTCGGCGGATGCTTGTCCGCAGGCCACGGTCCTCGGTGGCTCGTCATCGGGCGCCCGCCACCCAGAAAAGGTTGGGGACCACTGATCTAGACTGACCCCTTGAATATCACAGGCCACCAGCACCCGCATGCTAACCCAACAACTGAAATTAGACCAAAGTATCACCGCCCATAGGACACTAGACTATTCTGTGCCACAAGCAGAGAATAGGAGGGACTGCAGTGTACCAATGCCTGTGGCCACCACAGTGGCAGAAATTGTTGATATGCTTTTTGCCTAGTATCATTTGAATATGGCTTCAGTTTTTAAAACTTAAGAATTAGGGGCTTGATCTGTAGAGACTTTCACATGCTTAAGTTTAAGCATAGGGTCAGTTCCACTGAATTCAATGGAATGACTTGAAGTTGCGGACGTGACTCACTCTTTGCAGAAGTGGGACTTTATTCCATAATGGAGATCAGAACCCTATTACAGTATAAAATATTTACAAGTATAGTATTGCAATTTATGTGAAATATGTAGTTTTAATAGTATTTTACATATTTTATCAGTGGGTTAGAGCTGGGCAACATTCGTCGCAAACAAAAAAAGTCTGGATAAAATTCCACCATTTCATACTGGGCAATTTCACAACCCAACCATTTGTGTCTGTTTCTCACGCCCAGAAATTGTGTCTGTGCATTGTCCATTCTGATGACCACAGAGTGATAGCTTGTGCCTCTAGCTTCACTTTGGAGACAAGTTGTAGGTTTCTTAGCATTTTAATCACGTTTATCTACAAGATACGTACACAGAGCAGGAAATCCCAGCCCCGCTCGTGTCACTGGGAGTTTTGCCAATGACATTGAGGGGGCCAGGATGTCGGAGCCAGAAACCAGCGTGCTGGGAGTTTGGAATGTCGGGATCTGAAATAATATAGGCCCGGATTGTAGAGAGAGCTATATGCACCCCTGCCTCATTGACTTCAATAAGGCTTCATGCAGGCATAGGGGGTCTGTTCACGTGTTCTTTTTAAAGCATTGGGGCCTTAATTTGGTTAGGATGATGAATTCAAAAACCCGTGTGTTGCCCCATTTCTCTGTCACTCGTGTGTGCCAAGTTCATCCCTAACTTGGGAACAGTTACACCCCGCCCCCCCCCCCCACACACACACACTGTTATCAGTCACAAACACTATGGTGTAATATATATGTGCAGGAGGCAACCGTGATTTGGCTACTGTTGTCAGAGCTAGGGGTCTGAGGCCAACTGCGTACCAGCAACAGGCATCCACAGTGCTGCAGATGTAGCAAGACCCAGTGCTCATGAACTGGAGGCCACTTGACTTCCGCAGTCCATTGGCACTGCGGCGCACCCCGTACTCCATCTCCTCCAGCGCCCCCTGGCTCTCAAAGTTGTAATTCAGCACTGTGAGCACAACATTGCTGCCCAAAATCCCATCCCTGGAACATACGTGGCAGTATCTGGTCCCAGAGGGCATCGTCCTTTGCGTTTAATGGAAGACGCACAAGAGCCTAAGGGGTGAGTTTTGGATGGCATGGTACTATAAATCTGTGCATGTGTGTGTTCTCTATTAGCACGTAAACGTGCACAGAACTGATATGTATAAATAGTTAATAGTAAATAACAAATGATAATAGTTATGTATTTATCATTGTACTTTAGGTCTTAATCCACCTCAGCTGTTCTCCTCCCCCCAATTTTGAATCTTCGTTAATCCAGAGCGTGCAGATCTCAACCTGCAAATTAAATTTTAGCCGCTATCCACCCCTTACATTTCATATTCCATTGTCATGAACCAACATGATCCATAATCATGATGAATGCAACATGTTCATTACGGCAGTGCCTCAGGACCAACCAAGAACAGGGCCCCACTGTGCCAGGTGCTGCACAAACAGAGCAGCACAGTTCCTGCCCCCAAAGAGATTCCATCTTACTAGACAAGACACATTGTGGGAGAACACCACACCGGCAGAGCCAACTATGCCATGGTGGCACAAGGCCTCTTAGCACCCTATTATTTTAGTTATTAAAACTTTTGCAATCACAGTTTCTTAAAATCGCACAGTGGAAGGAGTCCAAAAGCATTCAGGGCTCTAACAAGAAATCAATCCTTTATACTAGGTTTGCTGGCTCTTCTTTTAGAAACCTAAAATATTCTGATGTGTTGAATACAGAACAAAATCAAACCAGGCAAGATTTTATTTTTGAAGGGAAAAAACAGTGTAGCTCTGTACTAATTAATGAATTAATTAGTGACACCTAAACATTAATTATTTATCTTGCAGTAACTTTAGCCATCTACAGTGCAATTCCTTGGATATTACATATATTGCCAGGGATTCCCTTATCAGGCAAGTCTGAACGTACTTCACTGTATATACACCTCTACCCCGATATAACGCTGTCCTCAGGAGCCAAAAAAATCTTACTGTATTATAGGTGAAACCACGTTATATCAAACTTGCTTTGATCCACCGGTGTGTGCAGCCCCACCCCCCTGGAGCACTGCTTTACCGCATTATATCCGAATTTGTATTATATTGGGTCACGTTATATCAGGGTAGAGGTGTATTTCCATTATTTTAAAACTTTCATTGTTACTGTGGAAGCTTTATGTCAAGTTGGTTGCTTCCTGCGCGCTCACTGGAGCTCTGTCAATGCTTTGTGAGACAAACGATTCTGTTTCTTTAGCTTTGCTTAGGAATCCAATGGAAATGAACGCATCAGATTTCCAGCAAACACTCACAATTTCTGTTCTGTTGACTTCTGTGGCTGAGTTTTTCTACATTCCATTATTTTCTTTGCATTTCATTGGGTAACTCAGCCAGGAAAAGAAAACAGCACAACTCAGCAAATAATTTGTAATGAATAGCTTAACTGAATTTTGTCTCTTCGTGTCAGCCAATTCTCCATGAACAGACTACAATTTTCTCAATTAATTTCATTACTCAGAATTATTCTCCAAATAATTTCTGTGAAGGGATGGTGGTGGATTGAAAACTAAAGTCCAGCATTAAGTACATAGCGATCTGTGGTTTTGAGCATGAATCCACTGAAGTCAGTGGTACTGAATTGGGTACTGCGTATACTGTATGTGACAGCTAGCTGGGAATTTTGAAAAAAAATGTTTTCCCATCAAAAAATGTTGCCTTGTTGAAACCATTCACAGGAAAGGGTCCATTTCAATGTATTTCTCAACTTGAAAAAAGTTGAAAAAAAAAAAGAGTTTTGAAGTTGTTGAAATGTCCAGTTAGCTAGACAAGGTGGTTGGGGTGATGTCTTTTGTTGGACCCATCTCTGTTGGTGAGAGAGACAAGCTTTCAAGCTACACGGAGCTCCTCTTTAGGTCTGGGCAAAGTACTAAGAGTGTCACAGCTAAATACAAGATCAAATAGATAACCCCATTGACACTTTCAAAATGAAAATTCAGTTTTCTGCTTTAAAATTAGTCTTTGCTTTAAACTTTGAGCTAGAATAAAACGTTAATATCAAATGGTCAAAATCAGAATGAAACATTTCAACCCTGAAATGAAAGTTTCAGTTGACACAAACCAAAATGTTTCATTTTGTCAATTCAAGAATATTCGAAATTCTGACATTTCGTCCTGATTCCGGCCAGGACAGTTTTTCGAAATCTCAAATATTTTCTGGGGATGGGAAAACTGTTGCCTGCCAGTTCTACTGTCAATGGCTGTGTGTGGGTAGAAGACACTGCAGCCTGGAGTACTTTGCAGACAAAACAAACGAAGTAATTAGGGGCCAGATTCTGGGCCTTTGCTCTACCTTAATCCAATGGCCAGACCTTCCTCCATGCATGGAGGCTAATCTACATTATGCCAGTTGCACATAGACTGAAGGGCTGTTCCAGAAGATAGGGATCATGGGGGCATAGGAATACCCACTCAGGTCCTCTTCACTCCCGCACATGACCACTATATCAGCAGTCAGAGAGTGCTGTGGTGGAAGCTCTAGCACTGAAGAGCCCCCTACACATGGGGGATCCTCAAGTGGACTTTAAGCTGGGTTTATGGCTGGTTTGAGCTGCCAGAACACCACAAAGCCATTGTAGGGGGGTTGAGCTCCGACCCGAGGTACTTTTTGTATGGGCATCCTTTGCACGTATTGCTATGAAAACACAGCTGAAGTATGCAGCTTCCAATTGGTCCCTGAACCTTTCCTTCTTGCAGAATCTGACACATTTCTCTTGTGTACCTCCCTATTGCCAATAATATTCAATTTGTGCCAGATCAAAAGCCCAGGTCTGAGTAGCCACAACATGGAGCTCTGAAGCAGAGCAGGTTATGCAGAACGTTCCACACTGGGGCTGAATCAGGAGTCCAGTCCTGCTGCATGACCAAATCATGCAGCGTTCCACAGACACATGAAAGCGTCCCTCATCAAAATACCCTGCAGACTACGCGCACTGAGCTGGGAGCCAGGAGGTCATTAGTTCTCTCTCATTGCTACTGACTGCCCTCTATATTTCTGGGCACTTCACAGCCCTTCTTACTCACTGCCTTATACACACCCAACAAGGCAGTTGTGTATTGCGGGTAAAACTAGGGATGAGTTAATAGAAAGGTTGTTTGAGGACACTTCAGGCAGAGCTTGGAACAGAATTAATATGGCAGACCCAGGTCTTAGCCACACTGCCATTCAGACTGAAAAGTGCTAAATTTAGGACCTCTGGCTATCCTCTAGCAAACCACCGCTCTAATGATTTTACCACTTCCAGAGCCAGAAACACAACCCATGATTCCTGATCTCCAACACTCTGCTGCTACCTAGCAAACAGTTTGTAACCCGCTGGTGATGTGTGTGTCAAGTCCCCTTCCTGTGGTTGGCTGACAGAGAAACAGTTATTCCTGAGATTCAAGTGGTAGAAATCCATGCTGGAAAACTGATTGTCCAGGGTTCAAATACTGTTGGTGGTCCATGTGGGAGGACTTTATTGATGCATATCAAAGAACTTGCTTGTTTGTTTTTAACCAGGTTTTTTTTTAATTGAGACAATGAAAAAATATCCTTTAAAATAAAATTGCTCAGTTTTAAACATTATAATCTGTCAATGGTGTGACACACAACAAAGTACAGGTGAGCCACATTTTGGAAATCTGCCACAGATTTTGATTGCTGGTGTCACACAGCACCAGATCTGAAGTTGAGAGATATGCACCAAACACTGGAGAAAACTGGCACCTGATCAGAATCCAGCCTTTGTAACAGGCTATTCTCTGACATGGGCCAGTCAGAACCTCTTATCCAAACACCCCTGAACTTTGGGGAAATTCTGAACTGGTTCCAAACTTTATGGCTTGGCTTCTTCCACACCATACGATACAAATAGATCCTAATAATCAGTGAGACGAATGACAGAAGCATAAAACCAACCGCTCCTTAACTGTGTGTCAGAAATGATTGTAAAAGAGAACCAAACCTTTCAAGTGTCCATTTCTAAAGGAACTCCGACAATCTCACACCAGGTCAAGCTGCCTTTGTCCACACTAATCTATAGGCAAAATAAAGCCAACCTATCTTTGCACTGTAATTCCCTCTTATAATACATACTTCCTGCTCATCCTATAGCACATATACAGGCTTCTTGCATGCCAGGAATGTAGGATTAGATTGAATAACCTTGACTGACACCGAGGAGCATTTACTCATAAGAGTAGTTAATGGGACTTACTTGTGTGAATACATGCTCAGCAATGTGACCAAGGGCCGCACAATTGAACTCATAATGAATATGTCAAAAAAAAGGTGAAGATCTTTATTGCTTAAAAAACAAAGATCCTGCCTCACAGTCCTTACTCATGTTGAGCTTGTAATGAAATCAATGGGAATTTGGGTTGAATAAAAACTGCAAGACAAAGCCCACAAATCTTGTGAGAAATACAAACATTCTCTTCACTATTACTCAGATGTATGTTACATGAAAGATGGCTAATGTAGCACCTAAAGTAAGGTAATTCCCAGGGATTCGCAACAAAATGCTCTTCACTTTAAGACGTGTTCACTAAAACCAAACAATTTCAAGGAGGAATTTATTTTTAAAAATTGTAAATTTGGGGCTGTCACGGGTCCCCATAGAATTTTCTTCTATCACCTCTGCAAGGTGTGATAATACTGGATAGCATCAAAGAAAGATATACAGTTGAAAATTTTCCATCAAAACTTTTTTCACCCAGGAAAATTGTGGTTTTGGCAAAATGAAGGAAGTATCTGCTTTCCTTGAAAATTCTTATTTTTCCACTCAGAAGACTGAACATTTTCTCCCAAACACAGAACAAAACAAGTGAGGTTTTTTGGCAAACTTTGGTCAAAGTTGATCACATTAGTTTGCCAAAAAAAAACAAAAACAAAAACAAAAAAAAACAGAAAAGAAAAAAAGATGGATTTTCTCTTTTCTGATGAACAGCTGACGTTTTCTGCAGAAAATTGACAGAAACTATTTGTTTTTTGTCAGCATTTTCCACAAGATGGGGGAACATTTTCCAGCCCGATTTAATATACATTATATGTTCACTGGCTTGGTCATCACTAGGATAAAAGGTATATTTTAAATTTGAGCTAACATTTTTCTTTATAGATAAGGCCATTGATTCTTAGCTAACCAGTACTCTATAAAGCCAAAAGGACCTGCTCACTTATATAGGATAATAAATAAAATAAATAATAATAATAAGCAGCACATACCCAGTGATTTACATTTGTAACGTGCTTTACCAACATTAACAGATTACGCCTTACAATAACTCTGCAGGGAAGGTGTGTACATCTTATCTCCATTATAGAGATAGAACAACTTGGGGGAAAAGCGAGCACACTTAGAATCCAGGAGCAGCTGACTCCTGGCCCCAAGCTCAATCCACAATGCCAAGATGTCAAAAAATGCACCTAGGTGAGAGATTAACACCACACTTGACTGAGTTCCAAACTGAAGACTATGCTGAGTTCTGGGCTCTTTATGCCAAAACTGTAGACTGTGCAGAACCCACTGTCAGCAGGCCATAAGAATCTCACTTCCTCTCCATCTTAGCTGCTGTGATTTGTAATATTTTCCCAGGATCCCATAAACAGACCCACAACTGGCCTGTACTCACCAAAGACCATCAACACGCTCTAAATTAGAGATTGGCAATCCATCCCTTGGATTCCCCCATCCGTCCTGATTACTCTCTGCTCTGCAACTCCTCCCCTACCTGTTACCTCTCCTGGGCATTGCCAGTTTTATTCCAGCTGAGATGGAATCATTAGAGGAGCCTTTCTGCCCTTGTGAGGGATCTGCATGAGCAGACCCTGGAGGTGACTGGGACACACATGGTGCTTCTCTGATCACACCCCTGTTAGCTCTGTGTGGCAGGAAACACAGAACACATTTTCTTTCAGCAACAGTGCACCTGTTTGCACTCTTAAATCCACCATTGTTCAGTGGTCTGAGTGGAGTCAGAACATTTCAAACATTTGCAAAATTTGTCTTTAAAAAAAATGGGGCAGGGAGAGGAATTCCACCCAAGGTGGTTGGGTTGGGGTTTTTTTGGGGAGGAGGGTTGTTTTTTGCAAATCCCCCTTCCAAGTCTTTGGTCAAACTTCCATTGGTTGTGAATTTTTGAAAATTGTAATGAAAAAAGGAGGAATCCCAATTTTGCTTCTATTTTTAACCAGCAACAAGTTCAAGGAACTTCAGCATTTGCCCTGATGTTTAAGTGTACAAAAGTATTGCAGTTTGCACCCTTGGGGGAGGGGTAGCTCAGTGATTTGAGCATTGGCCTCCTAAACCCAGCGTTGTGAGTTCAATCCTTGAGGAGGCCATTGGGGGATTGGTCCTGCTTTGAGCAGGGGGTTGGACTAGATGATCTCCTAAGGTCCCTTCCAACCCTAATAATCTATGATTCTTGCTGCATTCCTTTTCACTCGAGCAAAGCTTTTCTCCAGCTTAAAATTTAGACTCTATCTAGAGGATCTATGTGTTTGATAAGGATGCGACACCTGGCCACTTACTGGGAAGGAAAGAAGACGGATAAATACCTTGGAGAATAGTGTTCAGATGAATTTTGGGAGAATGATGTGTGGAGAGGAAGATCTGATAGGGAACTGGGGCAGGTCTATGAAGTAAATGCGATGTAATCACATCAGTGGGCAGGGTAGGTAGCTCAGATGATGAAAAACAAATCAGCTCAGCATCTTTTGGAAGGACATCCTCATGGTATTCAAACTCATGCCCACCCAAGGAGAAGACGGAGGGACAATATTGAAGACGACAAGAGCTCTTAATGTGAATTATCAATGGGAAAAACATGCCATTGGCAGAAAGAGGAGAGGGTAGGGTTGCCAACTCTCCAGGATTGTCCTGGCATTTCCAGAATTAAAGATTAATCTTCAATTAAAGATAATGTTATGTGATGAAACCTCAAGGAATACATCAAACCAAAACTGGCAACCCTAGGAGAAGGTAAATTGTGAGTGGGCCAAGGACCTCTGTGGTCTATTTAGATGGGGAATAAGCAAGTAAAACTTGGAACTAAAACAATGTGAAATGTTCTCAGTGGAACTCAAGATCACACGGAATTTGCCTCGTTCTTTGTTTCATTACAGTCTCCAAACTCAGGCCAAGTTTATCGAAAGTTCACAGACCTTTGCAGAAAGACTGGGTTCAGGTTCAAGCGACCACGGGCCCCAATGCAAGCCAAAGTGAAGTCTTTCCTGTTTTCGCACCAAAATTGTGATGTGTACACGGGGGGGTTGCACAGGGTGCAATCAAATGGAACTTGGTGGTTTAGAGAGAGTTTCGCTTTGAAACACTGCATTTGTTTTAACCCCTAAGACTCAAAGTGAAATTCAGGAGCTGTAAAGCAAGGTGAAGTGAAACCAAAGAAAATCTTTGCATGAACCCCTGCTTAGGAAACCGCCGAGTTGTGCGCCATTCTGCTTCTGAGTGACGTCTTCGAAAAAGCAACGCAAGGGACCAGAATCAAAGCAAGGAAACGCCTTTAGCATGAAAATAACTTCGCCTTCAGCACCGCAAAACATACACAAATTCATCAGCTCTGGGAAATTCTGATTTGGCCTGGCGGGTGGGGTGTCACGCATCATCTCGGTTGCCCCCTGAATGGAAATTCAGAGCATTTCAAGCCGCCAGGCAGGAGAGAAAGAAAAAAGATCTTGCTGCACAAACTGTCAGCAGTTTTCTGAAAGTCTCCTGGCAGCCCTGACCCAGATAGAGAGACCTGAAGAAGAGCTTGGTGCAGCTGGAAGGCTAGTCTCTCTCCCCACTAGAAGTTGGTCCAAGAACAGACATTACCTCACCCGCCTTGTCTCACAGACAGAGAGAGACTAACGAACTGGAGTCTGCTCTCCCACGATGACTAGCCCCCGCTGCCTGGTTAAAAAAAGGCTTCGTAATAATGAATCTTGGAAGCGCGTGTCCAGAAAGGCCCATGCTTCATGCCAGCCCCCATCCTTCACTCGGCTCTCATCAGCGCAAGGCTGAATCACTCAGCTTTATTGACACTTCATCTGCCAGCGCTCCCTGTGCGAGCGGATCATCTGGTACGCTGCCCGGCTTCTGGCGGCTGGACTCCACGCTAAAACACCTCCCCTGAGCCTCTGGGAAAGCTGGCATCAGTTGTTACCATAACAAACTCAATTGTTCTCAGCAGTGCTCCAGCAAATAAAGTCATTAATTATGGGCTCTCTCTCGGCCGCCGTTGGCTGGGGCGGCAATCAGTGTGAAACTGCTCATTGCCTTCTCTCAGGGAGCGAAGACAGATGCCATAAAAATAAACTGCAGCATGAGCAGAACCCTGCCAGTAAGACAGCAGCAGGCTGGACCCGGTAACAGCCATCACGCTGCTTTCTGTGGGCCTAGCTACATTTATCCGCTCTGCCTCCGCCAGGGGGGAAGGTATCCCATTAAGCGATTATTTTTATCTTATAACGTCAATTTACTTATACTGATTGGCTTCCTGCCGCCAAATATCAATTAAATTGCAAATGCCGGCAGAAGCTTATTTTCTGTCTCCCCCCCACACACACCCACACTCCTCTTTTTTAAGCTATGTTCTAACATAATTTAATTTATTTCCCCTTTCCATATCTCAGAGGAAAATCTATATCTCCTCCTGGAAGGCCATTTGCCCTCTGTTATTGGGAGCTGAGGTATCACACTATTGAACCATTTGTTTCAGCTGACTATCGGCAACCCATCAGCACTCGTAAAGACCTCTGCCATCTCACTGCAATTGTATCTATGATTGCTCTGTTTATAATTTGTTTTTAATGGACACTAGTAACTATCAGCCTTCTTGGTGTCCTTTTACTTCACTGAGTTACAGGATACTTTAATAGGCCCTTTTTTCTCCTGCTCTCCCAAACACACACGCACACACACACACACACACACACACTTTACCCCCTGGTCGTTTCTGATGATGTTAGCTTATTAATCAATCATTTGCTGAAAGATCTTTCTGCCTCCTCCCTTGGACTGAAGTTGGCGTTAGTTCGGGCTGCTGTTCCTTTGCAGCTGTATTTCAGGAGGAGATTCAGCCATCCAAGTGCTAGCAGTTACAGGCTGGCGTTGCTACCATGATAAATAGCTAGATAAAACATCCACTGAGAAATGAAGTGCAAGAGAAGGAGCAAGCACCCCATGTGCAAACCCTAGGCGGCCATTGCAAATTGTAAGGAACATAACACAGGAGGCTCTCAGTCCGCAAGAACAGAACCTATCTGGCATATCGCCATTCATCAGGGATACTGATGTGGATTTATCCCAAAGAAGAGTTCCAGAGCACGATGTCTCTCTCCTTTTTAACGTGATCCTTAAGACACTGCCCCCGCCCCAAGACACCCCTGGACTACTGTCAGTAACATACGCCAGTTGCCCTGTTTCCACACAAAAGTAAAACAATTTTCAACTTTGGAGCACAAACGTCACTGCCTCTCTCTGTGTTAGGAGGGAACGGAGGAAGATTGGCGACAACGTCGTGCTAATGGGGTTGGAGGGTTACCAGATGAATGTCGGTGACCCAAATGACTAGTCCCGGATGTCAGAGTTCAACAAAGATTGCGGGACTTGGAAGATGATTAGAAACGTAAGGCAGGGGGCAGCGCAGTAGGTCATACCGGAATGAACAGGCAGATGCTAATCACAGATGAAAAGGCGAGGTCACCATATTTCTGGGCACTGTGCAGAACATAAGAATATCTGTTCTCCTTATACTGCTTTCAATGTCCAAAGACGTGCATGGACCCACTTGAAAGGGATGTCCTGAATTCAAGCAAGGGGGAACGGGTAGCCTGTCGAAAGAGGCTGGCAAAAATCAATGATAATATATGCAGATCCAGAGTAATCTTTTATACATATATTACCTATTTTGCATAATTTATAGCTATAATTAGGTGGGTCTTCCCATTTACTGTACATACATAACAGTGTGTGTGAGTATACGTGATAGAGAAACACATCTGTAGATCTAGATATAAACATACTACTGTATATTAAAACAAGGAAAAAATAGTACCCAACAAAAATCAATTATAATCAATGTAATATAATCAGCCTAATATATTTACATACTGTATATCAACTTCCTTTGAAAGGCTCTCATTTTCCTTTTGTTTACTATCTCTAGGGCAATGGAGAACGGTATGCCTGTGCGTATATACACACACACTTGCAAATGCATTCATACACACCAGAGACCAGATTTGTAAAAACCTGCCACCTTAGATTGTAAGATCCTCGGGACAGGGACCAATTCCTTGTGATATGAATGTACAGTGACTAGCACAAAGGGATGGGGTAATAAAAAAGGATCTTTTTTTGCAGCCACAACTTGCAGGCATTAGCTTAACAATTCAGATGCCTACAGACCTGATGTTTGAGCAGCTCAAACGATTTTCATTGCATTACCAATCACTTCTATGAGAAAGTTTGGGGCATAAAATGTGGAGGCCTAGTTAAGGCTGGTTTGAAAATTTGATCCTGTTTGTGAGAGTGACGACTGTGTATGTTCAGAATATTGACAGATTCAGATTATAGATAGCCACACACACACACGTAGAGCAACGATCTGCTAGGTTGTAGGGTTGTTCTTAAGAGAAACCTCCAGAGTAATAGGAAAACTCTTTGCACTCTTTGAACTGGTGATTATTAACTAGTTGCATTCAGTTTAATGGAGATAGCATGATTTCCTGGGATGTGTGTTGTCGGTTTCTAAACAGAAGGCTCCAGACTCAATTTTGTGGTGACTAGCTAGATGTGACTGGCTTACAAACTCAGCATGGAACACAGGAAGCAAATTCAAGCCGCACCGTTATTTTTTAAATATCAGAGGTTGATGACCCCTCACTGCAGTGGCCACAGCATGGCTGACCGCTGCGAAACAATTTAGTCTTGTTTCTGTCTCCAGGGTGATGAAGAGGTGCACGGCCTGTGCTGTATTATGGATGGTGGTGCCAATCTGCAGGGAAGTTTGCAGCTTTCATAGGAAGATACGTATCTCTCCCCTGAAGTGAGGAAAGAGCTGTAAAGCGAGGCAGAGTGGAATCAATTTGGCAGACGATTGCAATTTTATCACTTTCTAGGGAACTCACTTTGCACAGACACAGTTTGCACAGGCAATTTCCTCCTCTCTATCCATGCTGGTGTCCATCTTGCTCTGGACAGGTTAAACCGTGACAGCTTAGTGTTTGCTTACACTTCAGAAACCAAATCAGTATCGCCAAACACAAGTGTGACGCTCCTAGTGACAGCAGGGCTGCGTTTTCTAAGAGCTGCTTGGGGACTCAGACACACATATGTAACCTCCATTTCTCTTGTTTTGTAGAAGAGAATGTGTGTGTGAAAGTTACATGGGAGGAGATTCTTGACAAAAAAGTAACTTTTAGGGAGACCTTTTAGCACTGGTTAATCAAGGAAAGAATCCAGGCACACTTAACATACAGGATCTGATCCTCAGCTGGTTTAAATTGACTTCAGGGGAGTTGTGTCAATTTATACCAGTTCAGGTTCTGATCCAGAGTCCCCATTTTCACAGCTATCAGTATGGCAGCCATGGGGGAATGCCACAGTTATGTTTCAGAAACATTTTTATCTGGATTTGGAAAGGATGATCCAGGAGGGTTCAAGCACAAACCTAGGCATCTGGAGATCTGGGTTCATTTCCCTGCCACAGATTCCCTGTGCAACCTTTGGCAAGTCACTTATCCTCATTGTACAGATGGAAAGTGAGGCACAGTGCTTCCCTACCCCACAAGGATGTTGGGAGGACAAATGCATTACAGATTGGGAGGCGCTCCCATACTGGTGTAGTGGGGGCCAGAAAAATACCCCACATAGATAACATTCAAAGAGGTGGTCATGGATTGCTCCTGTAAAATAATGAAAAACATTTTCTTTAGAATCAATCCTGCCTAGACGTCATGTGTCTTCCATGTTTTCATCCCTCCTTTCTTTGGATACAGTTCATGAGAGTCAATAGCTATCCACCCTCACCAAGTGCCCAAGCTACAATCTTTAGCATTACAAAATGGCCAAAGATAACTTAAATCTTTGCAAAAATGGAAGGAATGGAGCCCTCAGGCTGGAAAGGACTCTGGAGTACTGGTAAGTCCTTTAAGTTACTTTCAGCCCTGCACACATCAATACTTGATTAGGCTCACCAGTTGAAAGTCTCAAGAGCAGAACAACAAAAATCTTAGCACTGACATCTAAGAAGCTGCTTGAGCCAAAGACTATTAAAGCTGGGGTAGTTACACAACAATGATTTGCCAGGAAAATAAAACAGAAGGAAGGAATACTGTGACAATGCCAAAAAGCTACCTGCATGGCAAGAAACTGTTAGATTCCAAACGTGAAACGGCTGGCAATCCTGTCAAGGTAACAGCTCTACAAATCATATCAAGGTCACAATTATGCCCAACTGCAACAATTCTGTTTTACATTGTTTGACAGGAAGTTGGGGGGGGTTGACCAAATGGATTTTTCGTGAAAAGTGGCTGCTTTCTGTGGAAAATGTTGATTTCTTGTTGAACTGGCTGCTCGAACACCAATGTTTTTGGTTGTGTTTTCAGCCAATACGCAAATGTTTTGGGCCAAACACCAAAACTTCCAACTCAGAGGTATCAGAACATTCCGTGTCAATGTTTTTGATCCAAATGAAGCATGTCGACATTCCAGAACTGAAAAGTTTAGTGTCAGCTCGGTTTGACATTGAACTGTTCTCTTCAGCCACGGTGGACCTCATAACCCCATTCTCCCTTATGGGCCAGGCTTCCTGGCCACACTAAGTCTGCCATGATGCACCAGAACTGACTTCCATGTTAACCACTGAGACATGTCAGCTAGAGGGAGCCCAGGTGCATCTGAGAGATGTAGTCTGACCAGGATGTTTGGCCCATAGAGGAGAACAGGGATATAAGACACTTGAACTACAACAGCCATGAGGCAGCTCAGGGAGAAACAGTTTAATATCGAGCCAACCTGAAAAGTTGCAACTCAATCCGACATCCCAAAGTATTTCAATTTGAATTGCCCCCACCTGAAATGAAATATTTAGTTCCGATTTTCCCAGTTGAAACTTTTGCTTTTCAGCTGAAACTTGTTCAGTTTTTGACAAAAAGTTGAAATTTTCTGTAGAAATTTTTTGATAAACACAATTTTTTTAAAAAATTGCCCACGTTTTCCATGGAAACTTCCACGCACCCATTTTCTTGCCAGCTCTTGTCATAACCACCACTGAGGGCAGCTTCTGCAGGATGAACAGAAGACATTTAAACAAACCAGGACCCTGGCATCGTGTGTTTGAGGGCCAATCAGATACCATGAAGGTGACCAAATACAATGGTGACCAGTCTCCAGATAGTCAGAGACCCAGCATGCTATTGACAGTGGATTCCTGTGCAGACAGAAGAACCATGTGCACCTAGCAAATGGCAGTGAAAACACCAAGAACAGAAAACACAGATTCCTCGTATTGGAGCTGCACCAGCTACCAACATGTCACTGCTGACGGCACGGTTTGAGAAGACATAGTAAGCATGTTCTCAGAAAGCCTTTGAGGTCACTGATGGCCGTTACTGACAGATTTCCAATATCCTGACCCTAAACATCTCTATTTGCATGTTATTAATGGGCTGGATTAGTGCATGGCTGATTTTATGTTTTATCTGTATTTACTTTGCTACCAAAAAAAAATAAATAAAAAAGAAGGGGTGAGAAAAGAAGATTTTAACACTGAATCCTGCTATGTGACAGGACCAGACCTGGAAACCTTGGGTGAAGGAGAGGAAAAATTTGGCCCAGTCAGTCCATTTTAAAAAGGAATACTATTTTCACAAGCCTCCAGACAGAACATGAACAAAAGCTTAACGTAGTCATTACAGCCGTTAATCGGAGCGCCAATAAACAGCAGCATTTCCATTACGGATCACATTTTTCAGGGCTTATAACTCAGCCCTAGAAAGTTACTGTGGCCTAGCAAGTTAGCCACAGAGAGGGAGCCAGGAGACGCAAGACCAAGTCCCGGCTGTATTGAAATCAATGGCAAAACTCAGTGAAGTCAAAGGAGCCCGGATTTCAGCCCCGCTGTCTGATCCTGGCTTTGAGTGACTTCTGGCTTTGAGTGACTACGGAGAAGTCCTTTAACTTCAGTAAACCTCCACAGACAAAATGAGGAGAACAATACAGCTACGCTGCAATAAACCCCCCAGCACCGAGTCTCAGGGCCAGGGGCAATTGACTCGGGCTCATGGAGCTCAGGCTGCAGGGCTAAAAGTTGCAGTCTAGTCATTTGGGCTCAGGCTCGAGCCCAGGCTCTGAACCCCTCCCCCACCCGCCCAGGCTCCAGCCCCAGCCCGAACGTCTCCATTGCAGTTTTTAGCCCTGCTGCCCAAGACCTGAGTCACCTGACCTGGGCCAGCCATGGCTGGGCTTCACGGAGTAGCTTCAGGAAGTCAGTTCAGTACTAAATAAGTGCAAAGTCTGATGCCCAATCAAAATGAGAGGGGAACAGCATTCAGAATTCTGGGGTTCACAGACCTGTGTTCATTTCTTCAAGCTACGAGGCCTTTAAACAGGTGACGTCACCACTACTTCCTCAGCCTGTTTGATTTATTAGTAGCTCTCTGGTGGCACCCGGTCACGGAGCAAGACCCCATTGTGCTAGGCACTCTACAAACACAGATCAGTGTCGCACAATTCTCTTGTTTAATTTTTCACAACGTTTCTGGGATTTCAGGGAAGATAGGCAAAAACTCTAATTTTTGTCAAAAATCTTGGGTTTTGCAACTATTATTTCACCCCATCTATAAGTTCAGTTCTCTTTCCCCCTGGCCCTCCCTCCCCCAAAAGCCTCTTGATGTTCTGACACCGACAATGGCTTTCCATACAGCCTGGCCTTTGTGGCCAAGTGCGGCCTCACTGACTTCAGTGAGGCTTTGGCCGGAGCAAGTGTCCATCTACATGGCTTCATTTGCAGAAGTGGGGCCTATAATTCTCTGCAAAATCTACTCTGAAATAAGACAGGGATGACGAGGTTAGTGCTTCAGGGCCCTCTGACAAAATATGGTGTAGAAAAATACTGGACCTGGTTTGCAAATAGTTCCTTCTAACCATTTTAACTATTGAGCAGCCAAATGATTTAATGCTCTGTAAGAGGCCCTTTGAGGTGGGTGTGAGCTCAGCATGTTTCAAAGCCCTGTTTATCACCGGCAGAAATTTGCATTAGTTTGAGCCGAGCAAGTCTGGAATAAGGTTACATTTCCTCAGCACTCCTTTTACATGGCAAAGCTTGAAGCATTTCATTTGATGGAGAGGAAACATTGCACAGATTTTAGCCACATAGATTTACGTACAGAAAAGGTGGAGAGGGGAGACAGTGTAAAACCTTATCTGCCCATGTCTGGAAGATGAACATCATTGCTGTCGTCTGACTGCATTCCGGTCCTGTCAGAGAAGCCAACGTACACAACCAGGAATAACTCTACCTTTCACGGGTTTTAAACGCACAACTGGTCGAGTTGCAGGCTCCCTTTGAAACGAGGGCTCAGCAGCCTGGCTGTGCTGCAAAATGAAATGTCCTGGACTGTTCCTCTCAGGCCTGGCAGCAGGTGTCACAATTCACCTCCTTATAGTGGGCCCATTGAAAGCAGTTTTCATCCAATTGACCTTCACTGAGATGTCAACTGACCCATAATTACAAAGCTGAATCTACTGCACTGTAACACCTGCAGGTTTACACTAGCCAGTTTAGAAATCAGTCAACCCATGCACCACCCCCACCCTGCTCCAGAACAAAACGAGCAGTATGTGGCATCCTTCCCTTCTGCAAGTCAAAGTACTGCAGCCAACCCTAGGAGCAAACAAGATCTGGATTATTCTAATTTAAATATATTTCCACCACAGTGCTCACAGACTGCTGCCCTTTTCCCCTGCAGAAGATGCTCTGGCCTGTCGTTAATTACTTATGAAGGCAAATAATTGAAAAGTATTTTATATCAAGAACAAAGTAACTGGATTGCGACAATGTAGCCTGATGAGAATCTACCTTTCTCTCCTTTTTAACCCCCATTCTCCCAATTTTTATTATCCTCACTATTGGCTCTCTCCCGCAGTATATAAATGAAATCCAACATCTTAAGATTGTACATGGGTGAAGTGGAAAGTGCGAGATAATGTCAGACTTCCAGCTTGAAACAAAATCACCACCATTAAAACCATTATTCATTGCACCTAAGCCTTTTTTTAGCTGTCCCCTTTGTGTGGCTAGACAGATATTTCTTAGGGATGATTGAAACTCAGGATTTCTTTTCCTGAGAAATTCTGACATTTCAAAATTTGCTTTTGTTCTGAATCAGAACAAAAAAACAAACAATTTAAGAATTTGCCGCAAAATGAAGTTTTTGAAAAAAAAATCATTTCAGGTCAATTGAAAGTTTTTCATAAAAATCAGACTGTTTTGTTCTGATTTTGACTTGATTTATTTTATCATTTAGAAACAGATTGTTTGTTAGATATTTTCTTAGAAACAGATAGTCATTTCAAAATGAAAAAAACCAAGGTGTTCCATGGCTGAAAATGGTACTGCAGCAGCCCTGCCTCAGTTTCTCAGTGTCTTCTCCCGCTTGCTCTGACCACAGGCCTGGCCTCATAACAGAGCTCAACCCCTTTTGGGGCTTCAGAGTCTTTCACTGAACCAAAAATAGCAAAACAAGCAAATCTGCAGCCCAGCCAGGCTCAGCTGTTAGCTCCCTTCTTTGCAGGCTGGCCCCAGCTGCAAGAAACTGTCTCAGCACCAACCTGTCTCCTGAGCTTCAAACTCACTGTCCAAAGGGCAGCACCATTACCCCCCATGCAGGGTTTCAGGGAGCTGCAGTCCCTGATTGGCTCTTATCTCCACTTAGGCCGCTTGCCCACTACAGAACAGCCCATTGCCCCGCCCTCAGTTGCTGGGTTTGCCTCCTTTTAAGACCTCCCCTGGCCAGGTGTAGCAGGCAGACGTAATTGAACAGGAATGACCGGCCCAAAGCCTCTGGCCCTTAAAGGAACGGGCCCCCTGTTACAGTGGTGCTCAAGTAGGGTGACCAGATGTCCCCATTTTATAGGGACAGTCCCAATTTTTGGGTCTTTTTCTTATATAGGCTCCTATTACCCCCCACCCCCGTCCCGATTTTTCCCACTTGCTGTCTGGTCACCCTATGCTCAAGGCCAGATATCGTGAGATGCTCAGGGCCAAGCTCAGGGTCAGGTGTAGCGAGGGGATCAGGGCTGGGTGTCAGGGCTGCTCATACTCAGGGACGTGCAGGATCTGGGGACTCCTGCCACAGTAACAAATGAGATCTACACACAGGAATTCATTACTAGAGCCGGCTGCTAATTTTCCAGCGTATTGTTTTTTTTCAACCGAAAATGCTTTTTGGCTGAAATTGAAACTTATTGTGAAAATGTTAATTTCAGTGAAAATTAGTTTCAGAAAACTATTAGAATGGCGCATTTTGGTATTCCCTTTGGAAATGACTTTTCTGTACTTTTACTTTGTCCTGTATAACGTTTGAACAAATGCAAAAGTCAAAATCGGAACGAAATGTTTCTGTTTTACAGAAATGAAAAACCCAGAATGTTCAACCCAAAAGGTTTCCTTTCATTTCGTTTCCCGGCTTTCATTTCGTGGGGAATTTGGATACGTTTTGGTTTCGTTCCATTTCAGAACGCTGATTTGGGAAGCTTCCTGTCCAGCCTGCAAAGTGAGCGCCTGGTCTAAGAAAAGCCAGATGCATTTAATAAATTCACATTTTTAATGTGGTTCCAGACAAGGACAAACTCCCCTCCCCGCCCCCACCGCTCCGTCTAAAGGAAGACGAGGCTCTTCTTTGCAGATGCCTCCAGTTTTGGGTAGCTGAATGGCATTAGCATTTAGCTGAACACTCTGTGTGTGCATGTGTGTGTATGAGACTCCAGTTCCTTTTAGTCTGTCTGGGGGAAGGGGGGAGGGTATGAATAGGTGCCCCTTAGAGGCCCGGCGGAAGCCAACACACTCCCAGAGATCAAAGCCCCAGGCCCAGAACAGAGAGCGGCAGTGCTGCTTGCCACCCGATCACTCTGTAAATGACAGTGGCCATTCATCGGCAGATCACGCCCTGTCACTGTTTGTGTCAAACCACCACCGCCACCATCACCACCACTCCTTCCCGGGGAACGGCGGGAGGGGGGAGAATTCATTATCCATTAATGAGCTCTTCACAGCTCTGATCCCTGAGGCAAACACTGCTCCATTCATAAAAGCTCTCGGTGGCTGGCCAAGGGGGACCAAACGCAGCCATTTCACAGCCCGCGCACCATCTTGCTCCAGGATTTGTAACAGTTGTGAATGACAGACACTGAGACAGAGGAAGGGAGGCAGACAGACAGACAGGCAGGGGAGGAGAGACAGACACACAGACACTAGCCTCCCTAGCCTCCCTGAGCTTTGAAAAGGAACCAACTAGCAAAATCAGAGAGCAGCTGCACATGCTGCCATGTGGAGGCGGAGAGAGACCCACACACTTTTAATTGACTCATATTAAGGACTCCATGTTCAGAGCATCTCTGCCCCGTCATTCAATACATGGCAGTAAGACGTTCTCTGCAGTGGTGAGGTAGCCGTGTTGGTCCCAGGTTATGGGAGAGACAAGGTGAGCTGGTATCTCTGGCTGGACCAGCTTCTGCTGGTGGAAGGGAGAAGCTTTCAGAGACCTGCCCAGACCTGAAGAAGAGCTCGGTGCTGTCCAAAAGTTTGTTCCTTCCACCAGAAGAAGCTGATCCAATAAAAGATATTAACCTTACCCACCTTGTCTAGCAGTGCAATATGTGGCATCTGTATCCAGTCTCTGTCCCTCCAGCGCTTTACAAAGTGAGGGCCAGATCCTGCAGCTGGATTTGCACAGCGAGCCCACTGAGTCTGCATTGAACCTAATAATCAAACTAGACTTGGGAGTTACTTTATCCACCACTGAAATGCTGCCACCTCTGAGGTGAAAAAAGGCAACTGAAGCACTTAGGAGTCCCACTTCTGGACCGGGACCACGCTGGGCTAGGTGCTGTACAAACAGATCACCCCTGCCCCAAAGAGCTTGCCATCTAAACATAAGCCAAGAAACAGTCAGTGGATACAGACAGACAGGGGAGTACCAGGAAACAAAGAGACCATATTGATCAGCACAACAGTGCAGGAGCTGCCTAGTCATTGTCAAGTGTTTTGGGTACTACTCCAGACAGCTGTAGCTGCCCTTACATGAGGGTTCAGGATAGAAAGTGTCCTAGGAAGGCCCACTGGCTTGTGGCATGCAGAGAACTGAAGATATGCCAGCAGCCATACCAGCTTCATAGAATATCAGGGCTGGAAGGGACCTCAGGAGATTATCTAGTCCAGCCCCCTGCTCAAAGCAGAACCAATCCCAAGACAGTTTTTTTTACCCCAGTTCTCTAAATGGCCCCCTCAAGGATTGAACTCACAACCCTGGGTTTAGCAGGCCAATGCTCAAAGCACTGAGCTGTCCCTACCTTGTGCTGTGGTCCTATCAGCTCTCACCAGCAAGGCAGTATTTCGCTGAATCATGTCTTGCATGGGCCTCATCCAGCACCCACTGCAGTCCCTAGAAAGACCCTCATTAACTGTTGTGGGCATTGCCTCAAGCCCATAGGCCTGTCACGGAGGCAATCAGCTGCAGCTTGAACTTACTTAGCCGAGCTGTGTAACAGGATAGCTTGCTCTCCAAGGGCAGGAGAAGAATCAGGTGATTCCCCTATAAATTGGATTTTTCCCCCACTTTTTATTTCTTCCATTTGCTCCTATGACATGTTTCAAAACTTCTCATGCTTTAGCAAAGTTAGAGGAGCAGCGTTTCATTTTTCCTCTGGCCGCTCTCCAGCTCTTCCAAAGAGGAGGAAGTTTTGGAAGGTTACAGAGTGGAAAAATAAAAAAAAAAATTAAATTCAAATTCAAATTAAAAATGAGCAACAGAAAATAATCCCTGGATTTCATTCATTCTACTGTCTGGGAGAACGGGGAAAAACCAAAAATGTGAATTTTTTAAATGTACATCTACCAACCATCACTCTTATAAATGGACTTCAGAACAAAAAACAACAAAAACAACAACTGGAGAGAACTTGATAACAAAGAACTTAATGACAATGTACATCCACACACAAACTGAAGCTACTATACAACAAAGACAACAATCATATTCCACTGATTGAATGATAGGCACCAGCTATGGGATAAATCCTCTTGGAAAACACTGGGAAAATATAATCTAATGATTGGCAACCATAGAAAGAGGCTGATCTATTTCACACAGGAGATTTGTACAAATAAATCATTTAATGTCATTTGTCCAAACTTAAGGAAACACAGCTAATTTCAGAAGGAAGGAGATAGTTGGACTTTGTCCTTTAGCTCAAGTGGCAGAAGTTCATACTTTAATTCTACGGCCTGTGTTGTGCACAAGGTGAAACTTGACAATCACAATGGTCCCTCCTGGCCCTCAAATCTATCACTCTCTAATGCAACCCCACAGTGCATACAATGCAACTCCTGGAATGTGCCTATACAGCGCCTCAACCGATCTGTAATGTAGCTGGGAGAGACTTTAAATGTTAATTCCATCCGAAAGCAGCAGGATAAAATCCTACAAGTGCTTCACAGTTCAGCTAGGGAATCGAGACTAGACTGCTGACGTTGACTGGTGTTGGAGATGACAAGCATCCAACCTGGATAACAGGTCTGTCCTGTGCCTAGCACTCCTTGACAGGGCAGAGCAGGGATTCACTGGGGTGCACTAGCTGCTTGCCACAGCTCCAGTGACACTGGGTAACTATGAACACAGCTAAGTGGCCAGTTAGGCCTGGTTTAATGACTATTTTGCCTCATTGGAACGGCTCACAGCAGCCAGAGCACACTGGTGAATCTGGCCCAAGTGCTACTAATACTTTAAATACTTTCCGCCTTTTAACAGCAACCCTATATCAGTGTAATTCCCTAGAGTCCGCTGGAGTTACACCAATGTAAAAATGGTGTAACCGAGTGGAAAATCAAGCCCATAAAGGCAACAGCAGGAAGTGTAATATCTTGTTCCAGCATTTTAGCTTGCATGGTTTCTCTGAAATAATTCCAGCAAGCAGTGGATTGCATTAGAAATACCATGCATGGAGTCATTATTGTGATGTAGATAGTAAAGTCCAAGTCGAATCATATTAAAGGCTGTTCTCAATGTATGGGTGTAGATATAGTTGCTTTTGGGGAATGGATACATTCATTGAACAATCATCTCATAGTATTTTGAGACATTTGGAAAGAATTACTGAACTCAAAGAACTATTTGAATGAGGGAGGAATTTAAATCAATGCCCCCAGACCCTCAGAATCTTCATCTCATTAAATTCAACAGAAATATTTTCATGAGTAAAGAATACGCATGTGACTAAGGATTTGCTAACTGTATAAGTAGATTCCAAACATCCATTGTTTCTCATGTTCTTCTTTACTCTCACATCGCTGGTTACATGTAGATTCCAAACAGTTTCATTTCTATGTCTATTTTTCCCATTCCTTTTTTGCCATATGTCTTTGGTTTTTAGGTTTGTGTGTGTGAGAGAGTATATATATATATATATATATATATAAATTAATAATTTGCAAGCTATACAACATTGCTCACATATGATGAACAAATCTTGACTCACTCTCTGGTAAACCTAAACCCCACTTGACCCCTTCTGAACCCAGCATACTAGTGCTGTCACTGAGTTTTGTCAGGCACTTTAATTGAGCACACCTCTAATATAACATGTTAAAATTTCCGTCAGCGAATGATTTTTTCTCTCCATAACCTTCTGCATTTTCCCGCCCAGTCTTCTGACAGCTTCCCTCACCATTTATGTCCTCACAGGCTACGTTCCTCAGTGAATTATTTCAACAGATACCTATGCACGGAAATGCTGAATATCAGGTGTCCACCTACGAGGACAGCTTTAGCCCAGAGCATGTAATATCTGGTCCTGGTAGAAACAGAGCTATGCCGATTTACACCAGCTCAAGATCTGGTCCATAGTCTTTGGCTTCTGAGCTAGACTGCACCATTTTGCTGACCAGAACAGCCTGCGTGTGTTTTCCATCACAAAATCCTTTCCAACAATTAACATTAATTGCCAGCAATATGACAAGGTCTTAAATGAGTTTTTTCCAACTTGACTAGAACCTACAAGTCTCTCAAAGACCAAACCCTTATTTTCTCCATGAAATCGACCTGAGCAAGTCTAGAAGGAAAACCCTGCTGAACAGGGCCGGTGCAACCATGTAGGCAAACTAGGCGGCCGCCTAGGGCACCTAGGGGTTGGGGGCACCTAAAAGCCCCCTCAGGCGAGGAGAGCTGGGGCAGGGTCCCCAGGCGGGGTTAGCTGCCGCGGGGTGGGGGGGGTCTCCCCGGGCGGGGTTAGCTGCAGAGGGTGTGTAGCTGCTGCGGGGGGGGGGCTCCCCGGGTGGGGGGGGTGGCGGGCTCCCCGGGTGGCGGGCTCGGTTAGCTGCCATGGGGAGCGAGGTTAGCGGGGGGGGCACAAGGTGAAAGTTTCGCCTAGGGCACGAAACTTCCTTGCACCGGCCCTGCTGCTGAAGAACCAGCCATGTGGTGCAATGGCTTTTCTCACCTCAGTGGTGAGGACAAGAAGCGGGTTTGCCCCAGCTGCTCTCTGTATTACACATGGCCAGTAAACCATTGTCAGGTGATATTCCTTAGGGGGCGCCCTAATGTCTGATTGGTATTTGGATCCCGGAATATAAATGTGATCTAATTTCAAATGACCCTAGGAAACCCGGGCAGACACCACCGTCCCTGGGCACACGTGAGAAGGGAAAGAGGAACCTACTCAGAGCAGCTCCCCTCCCTCCTTTGGTCCATGTGCAGAAGGGAGAAGAAGATTCCTAGTCTCTTGACCACAAAGAAGCCTCCTCAGTCGCCAGGGAAACCAAAAGGAGACACGTTTAGTGTTTATAAAGCTTGGGAAGCAGTTGCCCGAAATACCAGGACAAGAGAATCAGGCTGTGGCGTCGACAGCCTTCCTTCCCCCACCAACTGGCTCCCTCCACCTCCCATCGATAGAGCTCCTCATGCACCGAACGGCCCTGCTCCTGCACGTCTCAGCCCTCGCCTCTGGCTCTTCCCATTCTGGCTTTCTCCACTCAGCCACTCTTCAAGCCTCCCCGCCCATCATGTGCTGGAGCTGTCTCCCTCCTCCGGCACCCCTCAGATCCTTGTTCTTCCCCTCCCAACCCCTCCTCCTTCAGCTAGCTCCCAGCCACCGGCCTCCTCTCCTTTCCCACCAGCTCGCCTTCTCTTGCACTATCTCATTCCCAAAGGAAAAATAACAGTAAAGAGCAGAGAGGGAAGGAGAGACACTCACACGCTGCACATGCAACATCGCCGCCCCAGTGACACAGCGCTAGCATTCCACCAGAGCACCTGGCCTTACCAGGACACCCGGCTTCTGAATAGCGTTATCTGTCCTCACCCAGGCCGGTCCCTCTCTCCTTTGCCGGCTTTTCCCATGGTTCGTTTGTTTGCCCATTGCCCTGAGGGGGCGAGCGTAGTCCCTGGAGCAGCGCCATCGAAGAGTGGCACTGCTCGTGGGAGTAAATGCTCCTCAGAGCAAGTAAGGGCTGCACTTTGTGAGATTTTCATCCTTCGGGCAGGAGCTACATCTTCTCTACAGTGTCATGACGACTTCTGGCACTGGTGAAATATTGATGGGCTAGATCCACAGCTGGTGCACGTCAACAGAGCCCTAGTCACTGGGGCTGCACTAATTTACAGCGGGGAGGGGGCTGGCCCGAGGAAATCATAATTATTGTTATCATCTGGGTCAGTGAGTGGGAGAATGTTCCAAGTGGGCTGCCTGGCGCATAGGCAGCAAAAGAGAAGCAAAAGATAAATAAAGCAGCAGATTTTGCTCCCAGTGGCAGACAGACAAAGCAGTGTGTGGCCAGGGATGAGACCCCACTGGATGGGTAAGTACACTGAAGAGCTGTAGGCCAGACCCCCAGCTGGTGAGGGAGCTATGGACAATATGGTCCTGGCTGAAATCAATGGCGTGCTTCTTAGGAGGTGACCTACGTAAAAGCCAGGGGAGCTGGATGAGTGGCTAAAAATGTGGGGTGATCCCTTCTGATAACCTGGGAAAGAAGAGTTCAAATAGCATCGGCCCTTAGCCCTGCGCTCAGCAATGACACACTGTGATGGAAGCACTTTGTGGAATGCAGATTTCCATCCCCTGGCCCGTTCTCCTCCCCAGCACTGCACACTCCTGCCCGTAGCCAGGCTGCCTCCTGCTCACCATGTGCTAACTGCAGTGGAGACATGCCCACCGCTCTGCCTGGACGTTACAGCAGCTGGTGGCCGTGGTCCTGCCGGGAGGACATGATCCATGCGCCCGGAAGGAGGGAAACCCGGCCCTACCCATTACAGGGCCTTGATGCAGTCCTGCTCTCGTTGCACTTGGCCTTTGATTGGTTTGTGTGTGTGTCCTGGGAGTGTGTGTCCTGAAACGGTTTTCAAAATCACAGGTGCTTCCATCCAGGTAGGTTTGTTTGCTCTGCGCACAGCGCTCAGCTCGGCCAATGGGAACAGGCCATGGTGCATAGCCGTTTTCACTTGCAGGTCTCATGCACTAGCCCAGTGGTGCAGAGAGCCGGTGACAAGCCAGGGTTAAAGAAAAGAAAAGCTCCCCCTCCCCGGAGCATCCCTGCAGCCTGGACTGTGAGCTGAGACCCCACCAAACAGCAGACTCTGCAGTGGGAGCAGCAAGAGGAGCTAGTGCCTGGCTGAGGGATTTCTGACTCCCAGCCACACTGCCACGAGGGGTAGCAACAGCACCACCTGATGGGAGACGAAGAGGCGTCCCAGCTGGGAGCCCCCTTTGCCGCCTCTGTAGGGAGCCTGCCCCTCCTGCTGGCCAGGGGAGACGGACAGAGAAATCCTGGAGGAGAGAGAGAGCGGTTGCATCAAATCTCTCTGTTAAAAACACGTATTTAAACCTCTTCTCACGTGCAGTAACTGCCAGGTGAGTTCAGTGACTGCCGAGGCAGAGCGCCAGCACCCATTTGGAGTTTTGTTACAAAATCTCATCACTTATAAAAATGGGCTTGTGGGGTCCTCCAGGGACGTGACCCTGTTGAGCTATACACACACACAGTCACCGCACAAACATGTTACACACCCACACTGCACGCATACACATGCACACACGCACACTGCACAAACACACGCTGAACACCACTTACAGGCACCCTACACATGCATTGTGTACAGTGCACATTGCACAAACACTGCATGCGGCGTGCAAACACACACGCTAAACACTGTGTGCAGGCATGCTGCACAAACACACAGCAAACAGTACACATGCACGCTGCACAAATGCACACCCATTGCATAAACACACGTAATGCATACAGTATGTCTGTGCCCTGCACAAACACACACAGAGGACAACTGTACACACACACACACACACATTGCATACACACTACACACATTCATTTCCTTGGTTGGATGTAAGTCTGCTTGGGGACACAACCTCCTTTCGCATACATTATGTCTTTTTCCCCTAGTCTCTCCTGTAGCTTTGTCCTGTCATCACAAGACAACGTAACACGGCACCACCAAAAGAAAAACTGAACATGAGAACAGCAGCCAGAACTGGAGAACTCCCCCTCCTCATCTGATCTATGTTCACCCCTGGTGGCAAACATCACCAGGGAAAGTTTAAATCCAAACAGAAGAGTTTCTTCATTTAAAAACCAAGTAGTGATCTTGGGAGCCTCCATTTTGGGGGGGAGGGTCCCATTTGAGATGCTGCTTTTCGGAGGGCAGCCGCTCGGCACATTCTGAATTCCAGGACCCTTTATGAAGGCTTAGGCTGGACACTCAGGAACTGAGCCACCACAAACCCCTAGTCATTTCTGAAAATGCAGGCGACTTTTAATGGAATAAAACAATTTCTTTGAATAGGGATATTTGTAAAAACCTGTCTTTAAAATGTAACCTAACCTACTTGTGGGTCCCACGCTCACTGCCTGCTCCCCTCTATGGCCTCCTTTCAGCTGAATGGAATTCATTAGAAGACGATAAAATTAGATCATTCTCCATCCTCCCACCCATCTGCTCAACATGCATCACTCGGGCTTCCCACTACGCACAGGGAAAATCCGAATGAAGCAACCGAAGGTAGAGAGGGGAATCTGAAAACAAAACAGGAACCGTGCCCAACGGCATCTGCCTTGTTAAACGTTGAAAGCCGATCGCATCTCTCTTTAGTAAGCCAGTGTCTAGCTGCTGTGTAGTCTGCTCCTTGTGTCAGTCCCCAGTAGTATGTCCTTTAACTATAAGTGAAAGCAACCGATCCCCCACCAAGGCACATCTGCTCCAAGTCTACTTTACAATGCGGGAGGGGGAATGGCACCTTCAGCTGTATAAGCCAATAAAGATTGTCTGATTTGGTTTGCCCCTGTTGCTATTAGGCTAGCAACCCACTGGGTTAAAGACTGGTGACAGCTGCTAAAAAAAATGTCCAGACCGAGAGGAACAAAAAAGGCAATGAATCCTACTGAGTGCTGGATACAGCTTGCAGAGCTGAAGAGCGAACCCATTGCATTTCACTGTCCCACTCAGACAGAAGCCTAGATCAATTTACAATGGTTACCTAGTCAGTGGCTCTACTTATCAGAGATCTATAGACAAACAGACCCCTCCCCTCAATATTGAGAGAGACATATGTCAAAAAACTAAGTCATGAGAACGTTAACCATGTAGCGCTGAGCTCCCAAAAGTCAGTAAATAGCAAAGTTAACTCTGCCCCCTTGTGCATATATATTATGATACAGTCCATCATTAAACCATCACATTTTCCTCTTCCTGAAATAATACAATATAATATGATTCCATTACCCTAGAGTCTCCAATACAAAAGTGGGGCTTCTTTGAACTTCTCAGAGTGCATTTTGAGTGCTTAACTGTACACAGGTGACAATCGCTTAGTGCGGGGAGAAGGGTGTTAATGGAATTTACTGGGAGGAAGGGGGGATTAAGACAGAAAAAAGAAATTCCATAAAGTGGAACCATTTAACTAGACACTTGCCAAAGCACCCTGTCTACCCCACTTAACGAGTCTGCAGGAGGGAGCCCGTTAGCTGTGCGGCTTCAGTGTGCAGCTGAAGATAGCAGTACTGCTATTGCAGATTGGCGTACCGGGGATGGGTAGCCTTCTGGGTTTGAGCCTTTCACAGTCACATTCTCAATCTTTTCTCTGCAGCTATGAGGGTTTACTTCTTATAAATGAAATCTGAGATTCTCCTGTGGCGCCAGGAGCTGGGGCTTTAGGAGAAATTTAAGAAACTATTGTGAAATCTCTGTGAGAGTTTGCAACATTGAGATTGCCTCTCTCCAAAACCCTCGGGGCTATGCAGCTTTTCCCTTAATGCATTGCAGAAAAGGTTAGCTCAAAGTTTTTAAAAAATCACCTTTCAGCACAGATCAACCCTGTAAAACGTCGGCCCCAAAGGAGAACGTTTTGGAAAGTTACAAGTGACTGGAAACAGGGCTGTAGGATGGAGATTCTATATTTTCTGTCCCGGTTCCCATACTGCTCTTATCACCACGGTAGATGGTTATGCATCTTTAATTAACTACAGATTTTGCTACTGCTCCTACTATAATGCCAACATTTATTTGTATAGTTATGACCTGATTTTCAAAAAGTCAAATGTGCAACTGCACATTTAATTGATGTGCACACCTACTGCAACTGCATGTACAAAGTCTTTGCATCCATGCAGCCAGCCACAGTCTGAGTGAAATCTAGGCCCCACAGAGGTCAATGGGAGTTTTGCAATTGACTTCCATGGTCCCAGGATTTAAACGGCCCTCTGCACCTGACTGCTTTGTGCAGCCCTGGGAACGGCCACACGCACTCGTTGTTTCGACTTGGACAGGCACTCCGGGCTGTTTAAAAGTCAGGCTCATTTTCTGTGTGTACATACAAAGAGTGGAATGAATTGAACAGGAGAATAACTGGCTTAAATGTCCTGTCAGGCTGTTTGGGAGGCTCAAGGCCACCGAGAAAACACTGCTTTTTCCCTTCTTGCCCCAGAGTTTACAAAGACTCCGGGGTCATTTCTCCCCTTGAGGTGTGTGTGCAAATCCCATGAACAGGGCAGGCACATGGCTGGCAGAACAGACTCCTCGTCAAGAGCTGCAGTGTCTGCGCTTTGTGATCACCGTTGCACAAAAGCAACGACTCTAGTAGTTTAAGCAGCCGGGGTGGCAACAAATGGACAGAAAGAAAACAAACTGAGACCTCAATCCTCCAACCATTGTCACCTGCGAGTAATTTACACACGTGTGAAGTCACTCCCATACAACAATGTCTACAGGATCAGGCCCTAAACTTGCCCCGGGGGTTAAAATTGTCCCACTCCTTTGATTAGAATAGGTGGGTGTGGCTGCCATGTTCTCCTGATGATATTTCCTAACCTCTGGAACTCCTGTGGTTAGATAATAAGAAACATCCTCAACATCCCTTCAAGGATGATTTAGTTGGGGTTGGTCCTGCTTTGAGCAGGGGGTTGGACTAGATGACCTCCTGAGGTCCCTTCCAACCCTGATATTCTATGATTCTATGATTCTAAGGAAAGAGCCGGTTATAATTTAAGGCATCTTTAAAAAATTCAAACTCAGAATATCCCATCCTTTGTCCTAAAGTATCCTTATTTTTAAAGGTAATGCAGTGTGTTCATCAAAGCAACATCCAGGTTGCAAAGTGACATTTAACTATGAACCTTAAGAAGAACGCAAAACCTACAGGAAATGCTCCGTACAAAGCAAAATCAAGCCGTCTTCAGTGCAACCTTCCCTGTCAAAAATCCCACTGATGTCAATGGGAGCTGGGGAAGTGCTGGAGAAAGGAAACTGTTCCTATAAACCATCCAGATCTCAGACGAGTCTAACCCACCTCGTTTGTATTTTATTTTTTAACAAGGTGCAGTGTTGTGCCATCGTAATAATGTATCTTGCCATTGGCACTGATGGGCGGGAAGCTTTCTTAGTTTAATTCAGTTTTGTTCTTAAGTCATTGATAACATGCAATGCATCCCAAGTGCTTTATCATATATGAATACTGGCACCCGACCATAGGACCAATCCTGCTTCCATTCTAGCTGCCATTGACTTCAAGTAAAGCAGGGGCAGACTATCTGGGCCTGATTGTGATTTCACGTAGACCTGTAGAAATTGGAAGAAACTCCATTGCCATTGATGAAGTCACACTAGCATGAAAACCTTGCACACAGAGGCAATGTCTCCTTAGCATCACTGTTGTCTCAGGACCCATCTCAGCCCAACTGGCCAGGCAGTAGCACTCCGGTAGAAACAGTTCCCACATTAACAGATTAAGTCACAAAAGCAGGTTACATGGACCCATGTCAGACACAACTAGATATGGTGAGTTCTAAGAAAGTGAATATTGAGGACAATAGCAGATAGAGCATCTTTCTAACGCCGCCCGCCCCTTTTTCAGTACGTGCTACCCACCAAAGAGAAAATAGGCCCGTTTACCTTCATCGCGTTTGCGTTTGTTGCTTTCAGCACTGGGGGATGTAATTCCCAGAATTCCACTAATGGAGTAGGAGGAGCCTGCGGAGTCAGTGCTCACTGTCGAGACTTGGGTCACGGACCCCGTGGAGGCTGTAATGAAAAGCAAAGCGGTCAGCGTGCAGACAAACATGAAAGCCAAAGCATGCCCACAACTCTTGCCATCCCAGTCATCTTGGGACCACTTTCCACACCCTCAGCCACAACAATTTCAGGTGACTCTGCAGTGCCCCAGCTAAGAAGCTGAATGGTCATGCCTGTTTTGTTGTGTTTCCTCTGACACGTGAGTTTTGAAAAGGGGCTGATGGAGCATAGCTTGTGGCAAACACACAGTTGCCTGCAGTAGGGGCTTTGCGTGTGCACATGCGATGGGGTTTGCAGACCCCCCCCCCCCCCACTGAGATGAAAGTGGTGATGGAGCAGTGCTGGGCCAAGAAGGCCCCACCCCACATCAGCCGTGGAGCATGCTCCAAATGGAGGACCTGATTAAAATGTGAGTCTGGCAATCAAGCGGGGAGAGGGAAGGAGAAGCTGTCTGCAGGAAGGGAGCCTGTTAGGACCTTCTGGGACAGAGGAATCCACAAGGGAAAGACCTGGACAGGGGACAAGGCCTGATGGGGCAGCCAGGGCCCTGACCCTTTTTCTCCAAGGGGGAAATCACTGGACACTGGAAGGGAACTGGGCAGCCCCAAGTGACTCTCTGAATCACAACGACTCCTTGAACAGCCTCCTCGAGGAGGGAGGCAGAGGGCTGTGATCACGTCTGTTGTGTATTTGGTTGTCGTGGTAATAGAACCTTGTGTTGCTCTGGACAACGCCCCAAAAGGAAGAGTGCCCTGGGAGGCAGGAAGTGGCCCAGGGGAGGCTGGTCCGGGGTATCAGCTAGAGGGGATGGAAACACAGCCTCCCCCCTTGCTCTGGACCAAGTGGAGAGGGAGGGCCTGGGTCTCCCTCCTCTGCCCCTAGCCCAACCAGGGGTAACCCAGAGAAGGACAGACTCTAATTTGGCCACTAGGCCCTCAGATTGCCTACAAGGCCCCCAGGACTCTGAAGACTATTGAGCCGTGGCCACCAAATGAGCCCTGCTCCAGCAAGGAAAGCAGCTTTGGGCCCTAAAGTAACCCTCAGGGCCGTGCTCCACTCAGGTTGCTTCCCTTCTATCGGTACCACAGTGGTTCTGGTTCCTGGCATCCACTGTTCATTAAAACCACTGGCTGGCAGCAGACCAGTGTTCAGAAATCAGGAGTCAGGCCCCCAAAATCATTAGATTTACAAAATAATCAAAAAGACGTGGGGTCCTTTTTATTTGCCCCTGGGTGTCGGAGTGTTGAGGGGTCAGGTCGCAGCCTTTTCTCTCCCAACATGTGGCCTAGAAGCTTTCTCCTTTTGTTAACGAAAGCTGCGATTCTCAGGCCATAATCTGATTCCAGCAACTCAGACGTTACAAAAAAGACCAAAGATTGTGAGAGTTGTGATAAAATAGTTGGATCTGGCAGTGGTGCCATGGGAGAGCTGAGCACACTGGCTTTCCTGCTGACACAGTGTTGTGTCATTGGTTCCTTGCACTCCCTTGTCTGTCTGTCTCCATCTGTTCTCGTCTTATTCTTCCAGTGTAACTTCTTTGGGGCAGGGGCCATTCTTCGCTCTGTGTTTGTACAGCACCTAGCACAACAGTCCCTGACTAGGGTTCCAAGGCTCCAATTAATAATAACAACAACAATTATAATAACATATGGAGATATACCCATCTCCTAGAACTGGAAGGGACCCTAAAAGGTCATTGAGTCCAGCCCCTGCCTTCACTAACAGGACCAAGTACTGATTTTCCCTCAGATCCCTAAGTGGACCCCTTGAGAATTGAACTCACACTGCTGGAGTTAACAGCTCAGTGCTTAAACCACTGAGCTATCCCTCCCCGCTGGCTGAGCCCTCCCTACTGTGCTTGTCTTAGGGACCATTGCGGGCCATTGAAAAGCCATCTCACTGCCACACCCATCAAACACCTTATATATGCACCTCACAAATGTCAAAGCTCAGGTTGTGCTTTATCTACTGTTTATCTTTTTTTAAATTGGCTCGTTCTCTATACAATAAATGTAGCATTACATATGGAGCCACTAATTAAGAATCTAGTATGATATGGAGTTAACCTGAAGCCACAATCCAAGCCTGCTGATGTATTATTAGTGGGGGAACCACAGGGTGGGTAACCTAACCGTCGGAGTGCTTCAGTGAGCCTTTTGTATTAAACCCTTCATCCTGACGGCAGCGGCTGCAACAGGGGAAGAGGAGTCATTCGCCAGCATTACACAGAATACTAAATAGGAGGAAAGTATGAGGTGAGGGCCCTGCTACGGGAACCTTTCGAAGAAGGATTACCAAGATCAGAAGACGTTGTCTAAATGTCTGGTTATCAGTTTACAGCTTTAAAGAGGTGGAATGGCTTTGAATGGATAGAATAACCGTAATTATAATAATGCTTAGCACTTATAGATTGCACTTTACATCTTCAACATGCTTTGCGAGCACAAACTGATTAACCTTCAACACAATTCCTGGGAAGCAAGTAATTAAATAATAACATCCCCAGTTGGGAAACTGAGGCAAGATGGTTAAGTGATTTGACCAAGGATGCAGATGGAAATAGTGCCCAAGCCAAGAGTTTGTAATCCCAGCACTGACTCCCTCTGTAACCATGGGCATAGCACTTACCCTCCTTCCTGTGGTTTCTCCATCCATCCTCATACACCACCCTGGCGTGTGGTAAGAATGAGTCAATGTGCATGATTCTCTGCCTGGATTCTGTCAGCACAAACAGGCAGAACCCAGGTGGCCAGTGCTAGAGCCAGGAGGTAACAATCTACCTGCCCGCAAGCATAGAATCATAGATTATTAGGGTTGGAAGGGACCTCAGGAGATCATCTAGTCCAACCCCCGCTCAAAGCAGGACCAATCCCCAAACGGCCCCCTCAAGGATTGAGCTCATAACCCTGGGTTTAGCAGGCCAATGCTCAAACCACTGAGCTACCCCTCTCCCCTGCCAGGAGCCTTTGAGCACAGCAGACAACGTGAGCAGGCCCAGCTGGGGAGAGGCTGGAGCTAAAGCCCCCAGGAGCTGTCCAGGACATGAATTAAAGCTGCTTCCCATTGGCAGAATGTCCCCAGTAGGGCAGGTGGGGTACTGACCTGTCCTACAGGGAGTGGTTAATGTAAATTTGGAGATGCCAGCCAGCGTTGTTGCTGTGCCCAACTGGGGCCTCTTTAAGGTTCTCCACAGCTGACTCTCCTTCCCTCCCTGTGGCCAGGGAAGCATGAGCATACACACATCCTTTGGCCCAGGGCAGTGGGGTGGATGCAGGAGGGGATGGGCTGTCACACTGCCATCCCACAGCTGCTAATCCCACAGTGCCAGCAGGGAGAGTCAGCACTCTGTTTGTGCTCGGCGGCCACAGCATCCAGCTGAACCACCGAGCCTCCGTCTGTGCAGAGCAAAGCAGAGTCAGGATTTGCCCCGTATAAACAAAGGCTCCTCTGAAGCCATCAGGAGTTTTGCTCCTGAGCTCACTGGTAACACAATCGAGCCTTAAACTATCATTCACGCTAGCTGCTGCTTTTCTTCATCGGAGGCTCTTAGAGTCACTGTCTTAATAAAACAATTCCAAATGTCTGGATATAGCAGTACGCCCAGGCACTTTCCAACTGAGTCTCGCAAAAAGCACCTCCCAGATATTTCTCAGTTTAACTTCATAGCACACCTGAGAAGTGAGCATTATCCCCATTTTACAGATGAGGACACTAATGCAGGGATTCTGCTGCCTTTCCTCACATTGAGCAGTACCTTATCCCACCGGGGCTACTTGCAGAATGAGCTACCAGACCCACAAGCAAGGTGCTTAATGGAAGTCCCATTTTGTAGCATGGATGGTAATAGAACCCAGATTGCCTAAGTCTTGTACCGTCACCCCAAGGCCATTTTCCCTTCCCTTTCCTTTAGCAACCCTTCATGGAACACCTTGCTACTTAGAAAGCAAACCCAAGTTTAACCTCCTAGGGACTAGCTGTAAAAGACAAATCTTGGTTCAACTGAAGTAAATAATGTCCACCGCTCACTGCCTTTGTTACATTCTGCACGTCAGGAGGCATGAAATGCTGTGGGAAATGGACATTTCAAATGAGGAATGCTCCGCCTTATTATTTGAGTGAACATGCCTACAAAGGGAGCATATGCGACATACATGCAGTTGCCTAAGACAATGTTTAGAGAGATCGAAAATCTCCACGAACAAGAAAGTTGGGCTGAGGCCATCAACTCCATTAACCACAAAAATGTGTTAATCGGGGTTGCTGTCTCCTGACATAAGCAGCATCAGAACCTGGCTGGAGCACGTTGCTCCGGCCTGAACATCTGCATTAGGAAAGAGAAGGGAAGAACAGGAGAAGAAAGTTTGGAAAGTTTTGGTACCTCTTCACCCAAGACTGCAAGTGCACAAAGAATTATAGAAGGGATGGTTGATAGAAGAAAAAAACACATTCAAAACTACTTACTGACTAATGATGCAGAAAATGTTATGAATAAGTATCCCTTTCTTGATTTATTACTTTAATTATCTGACATTCTTTAGATCCCCATTAGTGGGGGGGGGTTGGTTTAGATTTCAATTTTCTGTCTCACGGTGAAAGCTATTTATCATAATAATCAGTAAAATTCAAAACCTTTTAGCAGTATTTATAAAATTCATTTACCATGTTCAGCCCTTGCCAAATGACAAAGAAGGTGCATTAGTACGTGTGCTGAAGTGTTTTATGCAGAATTATCTGTCCATAAGAATGATTAAAAGTTCTTTAGAATATTTGTATTCCATTATATTATTTTGTTAATATAAAAAAGTTCGACTCACCTATGCTGTGACTAGAGGCTGGGACCTGCTGGTTGGGTGGTTGCTGTACCTTAGTCCGTATGATCCTGCATGTAGTTGAAAAGAAACAAATGGCTCCTTACTATGATGCATGCACACTGTAGAAACTGCAGGTAAATAATAGCAGTGCCTGGAGAACATCAGAAGGTATTTTGTCCATTCAGGACACTTAGATGGTAAAGAAAACATCTTTTCCTGTATTATTTCATTGAAGCACAGTGAAAGTCAGACAGCTGGGCAGATCTAGGGCCAAATTTTCAAAAGTGCTGAAGACCCAGATCCTTAAAGGCATTTAGGAATCTCTTTGAAATCAATGGGAGTAAAGCAAGTAAATACAGCTGAAAATCTGGGCCCAGGTGAATTAGGAGCCCATGTTCCTTTGAGATTTAGGCTCTTAAGCACCTAAGGTTTTCAGGTGCCTGAAACTACAGGTAGATGTCTAGCTGGATTTTCAAAAGTGCCCAGGCGCCGAACTCCCGTTGATTTCAATAAGAGTTAGGCACCAACATATTTGAAAAGCCCAGTAGGCACCTATCACCTATCTTTGGGTGCCTAAATGCCTTTAAAAATCTTTTTCACTTTTGAAAATGGGACTTACACTCCTAAGTCTCTGAGGCGTTTTTGAAGTTTTTACCCCAAATCAAATGGAACACTGAAAGCAACAAATCTTGGACCAAATGCAAGACATCAAAACTCAATAATTACCTTGTTGTAACTGGACCCTCAGACCATCTTCTGGTCTCATTTATATATCAGAGGGATAAATACCAGGGAAGGAGAGGAATTATTTCAGCTCAGTGCTAATGTGGACACGAGGACAAACGGATATAAATTGTCAGTCAGGAAATTCAGGCTTGAAATTTTACGAGGTTTTAACCACCATCAGGGAGTGCAATACTGGAACAGCCCGAGGAAGGAGTGGGTGAGGGAAGGACAGGACGACTTTAACTAATTAAGATAAGTGGAGGGAGGGAGGATGGAGATATAGATATATAGTCAATCAGTCAATAGGTCAATTAATGCCATAATAAATAAAATAAATAAATGAATATATGATATATATTTTTTTTTTTTTTGGAGGAGGTATGGAGTCTCTTGCTCATGCTCGCTGGCTTTCAGAGCTGAGGGATTTTTGGAAGGAAAAGGAAGGAAGATTGGCAGTTGGCAGGGGCCCTGAGGTTTCCTCTTTTCGGCCGCAGGCATGGGGCAGGGGATCTTGGAGTGGGATGGGTGGATGTGGTGGTGGGCTGGCATCTAGCAGGATAGATGATCATATGATCATGATTGATTCTGATCTTGATTTCTCATTTACACCGGTGTAAATCTGGAGTCACTCTATGAATTTCAAAGGGGTCACTCCCAATTTACACCAGCGTTCCCAGAGAGCAGCATCTGTTGCAGTTGTGCATGTGATGTAGAAAGACACAGAGACATAAATGAAAGGGTGTGTGGTGCCTTTTTGGAAAGGGGGCAGTTAGCAAGAAAGGCAACAGAAATGCGCTGGCAAAAACGACAGTGACAATGTATTAACGGGAAAGACACAGGGTGTGAGACGTCTGCCCAGGACATAGATGGACATTTTGCCATGAACTTCAGTGGAAGGAAAATCAGGCCCAAAGACTAACTGTACAGTGGTCTTGACTCAGCTAAATACATAGTTCATTGACATGCTTCTCATAGTAGGCCTGTATGTTTTCTGTACTATTTTGACAGCATGCTGTGGGGATTATTTCTTCCGGAGCTATTTAACAAGCTAGATTCCCAGTTTATGCCTTTCTCTACATCAGTTTTTTGCACATTGATATGTTCACCCAAGAATGCCAAAACTTCATTCATGGACCAACTGTGTAAAGTTATAGTGGGGGTCTGCATTTGTGCGTATAGCAAAAGGAAGAAGCTTAAAAATTATTCTCAGATCAGGGCTTTATCATTCAGACTCCTTTTATGTAAAATCAGTTTTCTGCAGAATTTTTATCTGTTCCCACTAGATCTTTTTCTATTATTTTACAACCATTCAGTAGTGACCACAATAGTAACAACACCTAACTCTTTATATAAGGAGCTTTTCATCAGAAGGTCTTGCTGCTCTTTACAAAGCAAGTCAGTATCATGATCCCTGTTTTACAGAAGGGGAAACCGAGGCACAGAAATGGGAAATGACTCACCCGAGATCTCCCAGCAGGCCAGTGAGAGAGCCAGGAATAGAATCCCAGGTCTGGGTCTCCTGAATCCCAGCCCCATACACTAGGCACTTAATCACACGGCCTCCCCATATTTCTCTCCTGAGCAGAAATAGCTGGTGAGATGTGCTCCCTAACGTAGGAACTGACTCCCTCCCTGCCTCTCCCATCAGGCCCTGAAAGCTGCAGAATGGGAAGCGGCCCCGGGTGCTGAGTTCTAATCACTACATTCCCAGTGGTGGGGCCAAGCCGGCCAGTGCCTGCCAGCATTCTTTTCCCCCAGCAACAAGCCAGGACTTTTGGAGCAGGGGCCCAATCCTGTCTTACTGAAGCCAGTGAGAGCTTTGCCACTGATCTTAGTATGGGAGCAGGACTGATCCCCTCAAGTGAGATCCATCGGCACGAGAGGGAAGGGGAGGAAATAACACTTTGCACAAGGATTTTGAGCTGTCAGAAGGAATCAAGAGAATTCAGGGCCTTCTTACATGTAAATATCTTTATTTCTGGCAGGCTAACGGATAATAAAGCAGCCAGTGAGCTTGCAGATTACATGAGTGAAGCTAATAATTATGATTAATTAAACCTTATTGTCACGAATTTGCTCCTGCTGAGGAGTCTCCTATGATTAATATTAATTAATATTATCAAGTATTGGTTGTATGAATTGAGGCCATCCCAAATTCTGAATTCTCTTCTACCCAGGGTCCTCTCCTGGGCCCATCACCATAGTATCTGAGTATCTTCCGGTCGGGCATTAATCAATGTGACAAACACCTGGCAGGTGTTATTTGAAGCATGTTGTACTAGAAGGCATTCAGCTGTGCTATGGTGATGAGCCCGGGGTAAGAAACTGCATAGGCTAGTCTGCCTAGCGTGCCAGCCAGCTCCCCGGTGCAGCACTGCCTTCACTGCAAGCAGCACTGGGCTGGCTCCTTCGTCCCTCCCTCCCTCCCTCCCCTGAAGCAGGGAGGCCAGGTGGAATGGGGATATGGCATGACTCTCCTCCATTTATTCCACGTGTGGGCTGTGCAGCCATTGTCTATCGCTACTTACGACACAAAGCAGAAGCAAGAGCTCTTACTGAACAGCTTCCGATGGGGATCCAAAGTCAATGGATAGAGGGTTACATTTTAAAATCATCTATGTGATTTATAAACCCAGAACCCATTTTCAACCCCACTAGGTACCTGCCTGCATCTTTAGGTGTCGCAATACCTTTCAAAATTGCCCCTGAGTCACTTTTGAAAATGTTCCTAAGTCACTTAGGTGCTTTTGAAAATGTTACCCTGTGTCATGTTAATGTGCCCTGTGAACAAACATACGCATGTAGGAATGTAATGTGCATGAGCGTATATTATATCTGCCCTGCGTCTGCACTGTGGCGCTCTGCTCGTGTTGATGGTTTTCACTAGTAAATTCTGTGCTTTACCATTTTAGAATTTGGGAATTGTTCTTTGCCAAGGGCTAGAGAAAAACAAATCCTGCGTGTAATAGTTAAAACGAAATGGGGACTTTCACATTACCCTATGTATGTGCCCCAGCCCCATGGCTCCTGTTCTGGAGCTGGGGTCGGAGACTGCTATGGACTATAGGCCCCATGCAGTGGAATGTCAGACGATCATCCTCTGACTGGGTAGTCTTCCCACAGGGCTCTCAGAGATGAACTGCTTTTAAAGAGACAGACCCAGCAAACCCAGTGACAACAGTAGTCCTTAACTACCTGAGAAGTCCACTGACTGCAGTGAGACTACCTTACATGAGCAAAGATGTGCAGGGTCAGACCTTACTGCCCCAACACAGCAGGGCGTTGACATATCTGCTTAATGTTAATCCTGTGCTTGCGTCCCAGAGAGTGCTGAGCTGAATAGGAACGGACTGCAGAATTGGGGCCCCACGTCTTTGGAGCAGATTCCCGACTTATTGCCATAGGTAGGGTTTTCCTTACATGCAATTGCAAGTCCTGAACAGCAGGAAGGGGCTGTAAGGTAGCAAAAACGATTCTGCCCAATAAAACAAAGCAATGCAAAAAGCTTGAATGCATTTCAAAGGGAGGTTCTGAGCCACAGCTGCTGATGCATGAGAAAGGATGAGATTTCCACCAAATGGAGTGGCTTCCAAATCATGGCACAACTTTTTGACATGTAAACAGGATCACTCCATGATATTATTGGTACGAGAAATACACTAGGGTGGTAGAGGAGGCAACAAAAGAGTGAAATGTGAAAACTGGATTAAAACATGCGAGAGGCCTAGTTAGGTTGTAATCTCTTTAGGGCAGGGAGTGTCTCTTGGTTATGTGTTCGTAGAGCACCCAGCACAATGAAGCCCTGACCCCGAAGGTCCAATAATTAAAAATAATAATCACGCTACCAATGAAGACAATGGCAAGACGCCCACGGATTTCAGTGGGAGTGGAGCTGCCCTTCGGTTATCTGAGGACACCAAGTATTAAGATTTTCTTTCAGCCCCCAGTTTCTGTTCTGTTTCTCAAACTAGTCTCCTTCTTGCCCAAATCTGTAAATCTCTCAGTATTACTGAATGCTGCTAGGATTTCACTCCAGTTAGGAAACTGCAGACACCATTCAACATTTTGAATTGTCTACCCAGTCTTTGCACTTATTCCCATGAATCTGTCACATAACATTTGATTTGGAGGTACAGGGCCACCCATTATTTTTCATGTTATCATGGCAAAGATTATTAATACTTCAGGGGCAATTCCACAAGGGCATCCAGGTTGAGATCTCCAAACAGACATACAAAATAATATGGCATCTATTTATTACATGACCCTAGACACACATGGAAATTTAGAGTTAGCTGCATTCTGGGGATTTGGATGAAATTGCATGAAAACTATCTTGATTTTTAAAACCACACACACACACACACACACACACAATGGATTCACAGCCCAACACAGTCTTTGAATTTAAATGTAAAAGGGGTTTTATGTCTACACCCTGTATCGTCAACTATGAAGAACCCTCTAAAAGAATACTGCAGAGGATGAAGGGCTGTTGCTTACCACCTAGAATGTTTAGGGGATTCGTATCCCTTCCATTAACACTTGTTACTGACTTTTGTCACTTTTCACAAGATGTTTCTCAACACTGTCATGATGAACACTCGTTTTTCTCTTCGATGTGAGCTAGAATCTCATCCATCGTGCAAGGGAGTGTTGGTTTCCTAAATAGTTCTGCTTAAGATTCATTTAGGTGGAGCACTTTGAAAAAAAATAATTATACTTTGTACCTCTACAGGGCCCTAATCCTGTGCCCATGAGAGTCAATGGCAATGCTCCTGTAGTACAGGATCAGGCCTCATGGTAGTACCTTGCATGTGAGGTTCCTTAAAGTTCTTTTAAAAATTAATTAACTCGCAAAACACCCCTCTGGGTGGGTAAATTTACCACTCATTTTACAGGTGGATAATTGAGGCATATAAAGGTTACAGACCAGATTCCATCAGCCTTACTCAAGGTGAGTAGTGCCTTACCCCACCGAACATGAATCTGGCCTAAGGGAATCCAGAAATGCTCACATGCTCTAACCACTAGACCTCACTCTTCCCACCCTCGGCCGAATGTGAATTCAAACCTTTTTTAGATCACCAATAGTTCAGGTCACTGGTGGTCTCGACCTTATCCCTAGGAAATGTTTATATCCTGAAATCCCTTGCTGCTGAATCCAACCCTGTGAGCGTGGGGCTCAATTCGAATAAGCGTGGGACTTTCCCAGCAAAAGAACTGCAGGTCGGGAGCGGGATGCGGCCGCGAGGCTGCGTGGTGATAGCAATTGTTCATAATATGCCACACACTCGCCCCGGTGCTCAACCACTGGCTCTCCTGGCTGCCCAAGTCATCCAGGAAACAAACACAAACCAGATTACTTGCAAATGACCCAAAGGAGGAGATGCTGCAAATTCTAGTGGCGAAAGCCGCTGATCGGTGCTGTCCAAATCTGTACCTGTTAATCGAGCTGACGCTGGGCACGGTGTCGTTGTCACACACTCGCTCGGCCAGAAGCCTGTCCCTGATCTCCCAGGCAAACATGGTGGGATTTTGGCGTTTATACTCTGCAATTTTTTCGACGACTTTGGGTGTGGCGACCTTTGGTTTGGATCCTCCAATCACTCCAGGCTTAATGCTCCCAGTCTCATAGTACCTGGGAGAGAATCCAAGACAAAGCTTTAGTTACCAAGAGTTGACAGACAGGAAGGTTGGAGATTTACAGTGCACACTCTTTTAGCACAATGCATCTCCAGTCTCTTCTATGATACATCTGCCCTTTCACTCACACGTCCTGGCTACGTAGTACATTATCTCCCCAATGGATTAATTTATAGTAATTGAAAATGGGCCCCAGTATAAAACATATATTTTTCCATAACAGCAAGACAATAGAAACAATGCAAGATTAAAGGGCATGCTGAGTTCCTAAATTAACTGGAAATGTGTGTTATTAATCAGAGGTAGGGGCAATAATAGAAACAAATCACATTCAGCACCATTATTTTTGTACTGAACTCTGTTGTAATAAATTACTGTTTGGAGGGAAATTTGCCTTCATTAATAGAAATACCTTGTCATCACTTCCCACCCCATGAAGGCCAGGTAAAGTAGTATCATGACAAATATTTGCAGAGTACACTTGAAGTAAGTATGCCAGTGTATTGTTGTATTCTCTTTTCCTGGGAGCTATGGTTTCAATATCCAGATCTTAAGGAGGAAAAAAAATATTTTCTCATCACTATTCTCAGAAGAAAGTAGAGTGGTTGGTTTCTTTAAATTCGTAGAACCCGATAACATAACCCTTGCCCACAAATTGCTCTGTTGGCATCTGTGAGATTACTCATGTGATTAAAAATTATTCCAATCAGACAGAGTGGTAGGATCAGGCCCTTTAACAGAATTGTATTAAAGACACTGTGACAGCTGCTCAGCTGGTGTAAATGGGACCAACTCCACTTCCTTCAATGGAGCTGCAACAATTTATTCCAGCTGAGAACCTAACGCTTTTTTTCTTTTTCTTGAAACAAAAGCTTGGAAAATACAATAGAACCTCAGAGTTACGGACACCAGAGTTACAAACTGACCAGTCAACCACACTCCTCGTTTGGAACTGGAAGTGCACAGTCAAAAAGCAGAGACAGAAAGCAAACACAATATTGCGCTGTGTTAAACGACTACAAAATAGAGGGAAATCAGCATTTTTCTTCTGCAAAATAAAATTTCAAAGCTGCATTGTCAATGGTCAGTTGTAAACGTTTGAACACAACATTATGGTTCTTTCACTGCTATGAACATTTCAGAGTTACGAACAACCTCCCTTCCCGACGTGTTCATAACTCTGAGTTCCTACTACGGCAGTTCTCAAACGTCATTGCACTGCGACCTCCTTCGGACAACAAACATTACTATACAATGCCAGGATGGGGGACTGAAGCCTGAGCCCGCGTGAGCCCAGCCGCCCTGGGTGGGAGTGGGAGCCAAAGCCGAAGCCCAACGGCAGCAGCCCCAGGCAGGGAGCCTGTAACCTGAGCCCGCCATCCAGGGTTGAAGCCCTCGGGCTTCAGCTTCGGCCCTGGGCCCCAGCAGGTCTAACAGCCCTGGCGTCCCCATTAAAACAGCGTCGCAACACACTTTGGGGTCCTGACCCACACTTTGAGAACTGCTGTTACTGTATTGCTCAAAGTGGGAGTCTTGTTCTGCCCACATAGGACCAAGAGGAAACGAAGGAAGAAAACAATCTCCCTAAATGCTAAGCCAAAAAGTTGTGCTGTAAGTGATGACGTTGTTCTGGCTGTGTCAGTCAACGATGCCGTGCACTTTTTTATAGTTTGTAATTTTCTAAGACCAGATAAAGATAAGCCCAGAACTAACAGCAGAGAGACTGATAACTTTCTTCCCTATCAGACCTGATTCTAAAAGCCCTCTGTGCTTAGAGCTCCCATTTCTTTATGGGTTCTACATACAGGGAGACCTTGCCTGGCTGTATCATCTTTATCAGCCTAAACTTGTTCATTGACCTTGGCACATCCCAGATTTTTAGCAGGATCTTTACTAGAACCCACCCAATAAAAACATATGTTCACATGATATATTTTCTCTGCAGCTACTTGACATCTGTGTTGTCTGCGGAAAAACGAATCTCCTAAAATCTCTCCGATGCAAAAGAGCATGAACATGTTATGAGACCGAAGTCTGTGTCTCAAGGGCAGTTGCATTCATCAAATTTCTTCTGCATTACAGGTTTAATCATCCTGCGGGCACTCTTTTTTCAGAGCCTAAAAAAATCCCTTTAATGGGAGTGACAAGATGATGTTTGCACCTGTTTTCACATGAGTTTGGAACAAATGGTCTGTTCCACTTCTGTCTCCATGCACTCATTTGAGTCCTAGTAATGGAAGGTGATGCGCATTTGTGATGGATTAAACCTCTGTCTGCCCTGAGTTGAGCCTAACAATGAACTTGGGGCAGGAAGGAAACACTTGCTCCCACCCCATACCCTTTCCTTGGGTGAATGATGAAATAATGGCAAGAACATGTTTGCATGATGCACCTAAAAAAATCATGCCTATGAAAAATGACCATTCAAACCAGCCCTTGTAACCTTCGCTTATGCCATCCCTCCAGAACGGGGCTCTGGTAAGCTTAGTGCTACATTACTAACCACTCACAGTTTTCATGGATCAAATAAAAAACGGCAGCATTTATAAAAATTCCTCTGTGTAACCAGTCTCCCTCTCTCGGGCCTGCCTGTGTGACTGATCACTGGTTGTTGCCCCTTGCTTACTGTTGCCTCCAGCTCTGGACAATTTAGCCGACAGGAAACTAGCCAACAGACAAGCAGTTTGGTGATGCATTTTGGACTCTGCAGACAGACAGGCCCCTATGTTGCTGGGTAACAGTTTTGCCTCATTGAAGGACGTTGGCATAGAAGATAAGGGCCTGATCTGAACGCCATCAAAATCAATGGAAAGATTCCAATGACTTTAAAGGGCATAAAATGAGGCCCTTACAGAGTCCGCCCCAGAATAACTTAATCCCAATTTCCCTGTAAAGCTGGGGCCAACCTGCAGGCCAACTAAACCTATAGAATTCCACAGAGCACTCTTCCCGCCTGGACAGTCTCATCTTTAACCTGAGGCATGGCCCACAGAGACTACAGCTCCCAGAGTGCAATTCTCCCTCTCAGTCTGGCCACAACCCCACACTAAAGACAGGGCAGCTGCAATCGGCTTGATTTTATGCAAATTAGATCCTGCCCTTGAGCTCCAGGCAGGTTGCCAATTCTCCCCTCAAATGGGCGCAGGGCAGACGCCCCCGTTGTAATGCTCCGTGAGCCATCAGCTACAGTCGGCCTCCTTCTGCCGCCATCCAGACCATCGTCCCAAAGGCTCACATTTATTTCCTTGAACGTTTTGTGTTTTTTCCAACGTTTGACTAAAAACAAGCGGATTCAAAGACTTTCGGTTCCAGAATTTGGAACTGAACATTTTTGCGTGGAGCCTTTGTATTTTTTCCCCACAGACGGCAGCTCCAATTACAGTGACATTTTACCCACCGTAATTATTAGTTATGAAAATAATGAGCTATGAAATTCCAATTTATTGTTGACAACTTAAATGACAAAACTCCGGAGCCGCTCTCTGAGCTCCATAATGCAAATATATCTAATGACAAATCTATTCAAATCTGAAACAGGAAAGTGGTTGGACTTTTCCGCGGTAGGCAAATGAGTTGCCTATTTATTAGCTTTGCACTGATACTAATAAAAATGGTTTGTAAACCTGCTAGAGTAGTAGGGTGTCACAAATAGGACCAGCACTCAGAACAGATTCAAAGATCAAACAGAATGGAGCAGCTTGTGGTAGGCAGGAAAGTCCCACACAAGAAAAGTCTCTCTCTCAGAAAGAGTAAATATATCAGAGCTTACATGTCCTTTCACTTACACCAGTGTAAAATCAAGGGTAACTTTGTTGATTTCCAATGGAATTACACTGGAGTAAAACTGTGGCATGTGAGAGAAGAACCAGGTCCACTGATTTTCTGGGATCTTCTGTGCATATGACTGGTTCCTATGGCATTATAGCAGCAATCTGAATAGGACTGCAGAGAAGATTCTCCAGTAGAGACAATGGGTCTCATGGAATAAGGGTGAAAGAATCCTTAGCTTTGCCAGATTCATTTCATTTTGAGTACTGCATTTGTCCACGTGGGACTGCTGCTGCAGTTATTTCAGAGGGAAGAGTCTATGTACACTGCTAGACAAATGTTTGCTCGAACAATCTTTATAACTACAGTCCGACCGATAAAACAGATCAATTAAAATTGAGGGGGGAAAGTGAAGGTCAGAATATGACTAATACCAGTGGAATGCAAACAATGAAGTTACTTCAATTGTTAATGCTCAATAAACATTTTAAAAACTTCTCTGAGTTATAGAGAGAAAATAGAAGGTAATAGAAAAGCATGGCAGCAAAAAGTTCCCAAGATACGTGCATTCTAGTTCATTTAAAACCAGTGGTATATGGTATTCACATTCATGCACAAGGAGTTAAAATGCAGTGATGACTTTCCTGACTCTAAATCAAGTTCAAAACCTAATTCTGACATGATCGAATTTTTTTAATTTACTATTGCTTTACTACTTTGAGCATCTCCAATCAGAAAAGATGGCTACTCTCAAAGTATCAGAATTAAGAGAGTTAATGATTACTTATGGTTCTTTGTGTTCTAATTGGGAAGATAGCTTATCACAAGAATAAAACAAGCCTTAAAATGAAATTATTGTGACAAATTTCAAAAGAGGCCATGTAAATGAGTGTGCTGACTGACAACTGCTCTTGGTGGCTTTAGGTAGTGAAATTATGTGCTAAAAATAGAATGTTCTTTAGAAAACAAAAGGGGTAGCTTTCACTGCCAGATTCATAACTTCTGGTTTTTCCATTTTACTGCAGATGACGCACAGATTTGTCAATTTGTTCAGTACACACAGGTGCAGGAAATTTAGACCACATGTGCCATCCCTCCCCTTCATTTCTTCAGTTATTTGCAAGAATTTTGTGGTGAAGTAAATAAACAAATAAATAAATAAATCACTTTCACTTCCCAGGTGAGACAACTTAAATTGTGACTGACTGATCCTATGCAATTTCCTGTCATTCCTAGGTCATTTCTATCAGTCTCCATTTGACTTGTTTCTTGTTTCAGAATCTTTGATACAGTGTTCAATATTTTCCTTTATAGAAACAAAGTTACCTGCCAAGAATTTTGCTGACACAACCATGGCTGACCCGTAGCTGCCTGGAGATGTCACACGGCCTGACACCTTGGTGGGCAAGTTCCACAATCCTTTGGCGGACAACATCAGGGAGTGGACGACCATTCACAAAAACACCCCCTAACTGATTCACTCCTCCATGTCCTGAAACACATGGGAAAAAAAAAACAAGCAGGAAAAAAAACATCTTTGTGATAGTTGGAAGACACTTCTCTACCGCAATCTTGCTTCGCCACTGATTCCTCCTTCACAATGATCAACCTCACTCCTCAACAAGAGTTTAAACATTTTCAAATTACTGATCATCACTCACTGCCAAGGCAGGAAGAATTTTAAAAGTTGAAACTTCATTCTGTGCTCGTAGCAATTTCACACCAGTGTAACCCCACTGGCTTCAATGGATTGAAGTGACATCAAAATCAGGCTCCTAGTTCATAAAACACTGTTTCAAATTACAGTTCTAGGCCCAGGCCAGCGGTACTCAGGCAATATCTCCCCTTGAAACCAATGGAAGATGTTGCCTGAGTAAGAACTGCCCGGGCAAGCCCTGTAGCTGCATGGTAAAAAGGTGAGTTTTAGTCTCCCTAAAAATATGAGGCTGTGTTCAGATAAGATTGGGACCATTTTCCTTATAAATTTAGTTTCATTCAGTCACAAAAGGGTTGCACTGAATCTAACAATCGTTTACTTTTCCCCCCCAAATGACTGCTTAATGCTTAATTTAATCAAAGGGGGGGATATGGAATGGCTTTTGCTGTTATAATTTACAGCAGCCTCTGCAGACATTATGGTCCCACAAATGAAATGTGAATGCTTAGCCCACACCTATACATTATTCTGTTTCTAGCAGATTTGCACTGATCACCTTTAGCACATATATCTGATGTGAAATGGGACCCAGCTAGATGAGGAGCAGCTAAACCGTGTAAAACCAATGAACATGTAATAATCCCATGTAGCAGTGACAAAATATAATTAATCCTCAAGTTGTTAATCATTCAAACTACTTATATCATAGAGGGCTGGCAAAACTGAAAACAAATAATAGCATAGACAGCCCTGTTGCCAAAACTGGAACAAAAAAGTAATAAGAAAAATCTCTATTTACAGGAAACTTGGACTATACAGAATAAGCTGACAGGTCAAATGTCTCAGTGCTTAAAAAAAACAATTGTATAAACTATTTTTATTTAAATCCTGTCATTTCCCCATTGATAAACTACTATGAAACTTTGTAAACCCCTTCTACAACTGTCAGAACACATAATGAATCCACATAAAATATTTGATTACTAAAGCCAGTTTAAGCCTACACAGAGGAGCCAGTCGCTGAAGTTCCTTGTCAATTTCAAAAGTGAATCTTTTTTTCAGCACACCAGATCTTAGTGGAAGCTTCAGGTTCAAAGTGTTTCTGCTCCAAAAATAAGTTTATTCTCAACATATCAAGAGAAGTCTGAGGATAACCTTGTGCTGCATTTTCCAGAGTGAACCATCCCATCCTTTTAGGTTTACAGAGCCTACCCGTTTTGATTCTGAAAGTCCTTTAAGGCCAGAAAAATAATGTCCTTACTGCTTTTAATACCAAAAAGCAGAGGTGCAACCCCACTTAACTGAAACAAACTAGCCTCAGGTTCCTAAGCAATTTCAATGATATTCAATTATTAACATCGTATTTAATTCTTTTTAAAAGGGCAAAGCTCTATAGCTTTTCATCTATAAGCAATTCAAAGTAGAAAGAAAGAAAGAAAGAAAGAAAGAAAGAAAGAAAGAAAGAAAGAAAGAAAGAAAGAAAGAAAGAAAGAAAGAAAGAAAGAAAGAAAGAAAGAAAGAAAGAAAGAAAGAAAATCTTGATATTGAAAGCTAAGGCTTTGTTTTGGGAAGGGTTTTAATTTTGTAATTATTCCCTCCAAATATTACAAGTTCGGTGTTTTGTGGGCATCGAGCTCTCCCAGAGTCAAAGGCTCCTTAATGCCCTACACCAATGTACCCTCTAGCTGGACAATTAAACAAAGGACCCCTCTGTTCTGCGGTGCTTTTTGCTCCAAGTTCGAACGCGATCCCCCTTGGCGGCCAGCAAGGCTCGCTCCGCAGCAGCAGCAGAGCTGAGCTTCACCGGCTGCGTGGGATGCTCTCCCCCACTTCAGCAGGGACAGGGTTTCGGCTCCCTACATGCTCTGACAGCTCTCCCCGGCGAAAGTGAAACCCTGCTCGACTTGAACTTCCCTATCAACTTCGGTGCCAGGGAGTGAGGCCAAACGGCAAACCATCCGCGTTTCCCCCAAACAGCCCAAAATCAACACCGGCAGGAGTTTCCCGGGGTTAGGTTCAAGTGTAAACGTGATTATTAAAATAGAGGCGGGGAAACGTAATGCCTCGGTGTTTGTTGTCACTAACTATGGGATGAAACCATTCTGTGACTTCAAATAGGTCACTCTCTAAAGGGAGTTATATTCCTCCCCCTGGAAAAAAACAACAACCCTGCGCCTAACAAAGATCTCTCTGCGGGTGAATAGCCCCAAATTGTTGCTGGCTCAGACAGCCCCCAGTTTGGCTATGGGGGGATTAAAATGCTTAAGATTCACAACAACAAATGTACTGCAGCGGGAGGCGCTCCCCAGCAACCCGGCCTTTCCCTCCGAGAGAACAGGATGGTGGCAGCTGCTAAATAATAAAGATGTAGCGATAAATCATCAAGTAAGAGTCGGTGGTTTTATGAAAACATATATACGGCTGGCAAGCCATGGGGCGATCTTCTCTACGTGCAATAGCTTTGTGCTGAGGAGGAGATTTCTGAACCTGTGCAGGGTTGGATCCTGCTGGATTTCTAACAAAGGGAAGCGGCGTTATGCTAATGACCCGGCAAATTAATTAGCCAACAGTTTGAAAATCTCTGTCTTCTCCGTACTGCTCTCAAATACTGCTGGTCTCCTGGAGGCAAATGAACACCCCGACCCCGCCAGCTACTCTAGTCCTGATGCGAAGTCTCACTAGCCAGGGAAGGAGCCATCCCCACTTGGCTTTCCAGGCGATGGAGACCAGCCCAGGGATAGTAACCAGCCCAGGCTATGAGATTTCCCTGCCTCTGCAGCTAGGGTCACTCTGCAGCAAATGGCTCAGCCGGGGTGAATTGTGCTCCCTGCCTTCGTGTGCTGGAGCAGGAGAGGTTCGATTACGTTAAAATACTCTGCAGCGCGGGTAAAAGAGCAGCTTAGCGCCTTCTACGTGCAGTTCACGGGCCTTCGGATTTGTACCATTCATCCTCGGGCCGGGGATAAATGTATGGGCTGGGAAAGGAACAGCTAGTTCAAATGAAAGGGAAACGATCCATCCGTGGGGATGCCGTCTCCTCTTCCACCGTATTTGTCCCCATTCTCACCCGCTCCTCTGGCTGGCAGATGGAAGTTCTCACTGAAGGAAGGCAAAGAAAAACGCTTTTAAAAAAGCAGATCTTCTTTACTGTCGCCAGTCAGCCTGCAGAGTACAGGCCACAGCGAGTCTGGCAGGGCCAGCTCTGGGAGTTTGGCAGGACAACAGTAACCAGTCCCTCCCTGTGAAAAATACACGTTATTAAATAACTGGGTCTTCTGTGTTTTCCGGGGGGATTACACAAGAAAACTGCACTATGCCAGGCCAACGGTGGCATTATAAAAGTACAACACACCTAAGTCTGGGGCAAGTCTGCAGCACTCTATACTACTGTGCCTATTACTGAGAAACTGTAATGCAATTTTAGCTATGGAGAATATATATACTACATATTTATGTATTGTGTGTGGTTATGTGAATATAATATAATAACATAATCCATACATGTATGCATATATACATATGTATGTACATATGTACTGTATAGTATTCATTGAGAAGTATTCAAGTATATAATACATATAGACATACATATGTAGATATACATGGATGGATGGATTGTGTGTATTGTGTCCATATGTTATAATATATATGTATATTACATATACACACAACTGTTCGCAAACAATACATACATGTATAGTATATATTCATATATATGTGTGTAATATGCGTATATATGCATATCTGTGAGGGAAAGAAGTATAGAGATACGTCTCTATGAATACACACACATTATAGCAGCTGTTTAAGCACTAAATCCAGCATTGCTCCATCGATTGGCTGTAAGTGAAGGGGTTGCTGATTCACAACAGAGCCAACCCATTTGCTAACAGGGGTATTAAAGAAAGTTTAAAAAAAAAATACTAGAAGTGTCATTGCGAAAAATAACCCCCGGGGTGTTCTTTGCAAATATTACCTCGCACCTAGCACCGGGTGGGAACTCTTTTGCAGAAGGTAAAGCTAAGTGCCACCACCTCAAGGAACAAAACACCTTTACGGTATTTTCCCACTCGGTTCTCCCGATTAGAAAACGATGGGCGAGCCGGGCAAACGAACAGGCACAGAGGCGCCCTTCTAAATGAATCCTCGTTGTCTTTCTCAATGTGTCCGGCGTTTATCTGGAAAGTCCAGCTCTTAACTGTCCATCTGGCGGTCTCTTCTTTTCGAGCCCAGCCCGGTTGCAACGGTGGCTCCTCGCTGGCTCCTTTGCTCGGATTGCTGCTTAGGTGGATTTCAGCTGCAAAGGCTGCCCGGTGCTAGGGGAAGCCGCTGACTCAGCGCATTCTGATTTGGTATCTTTCCTCCCCCAGTTGAAATGCGCGTGATGGGTTCCCTCTCCTCGCCCAGCGATCACTTGCCCCTCAGCCTCCCGCAAAGACAAACGTCCAACAGGAAAGGAAGGAGCTGTCGATTAGGATTTGGTTTGGGGCTAATTTTAGCGCAGGTGAGAGCTGGCCAGGATCTTTATTGTTCGTACACGTGCAAGCTGGGAACGTTTGTAGCCAAAATGCCCTGCGCCTTGGCGCGTCACATCTCAGCCTTTCCCCTCGCCCCCGTGGGAAGCAAAAAGCAGGAAAAGTTGAACGAGCAAAACTTTTAGAAAGAGGAAATGCCCCGGGGTTGGGGGCGGGGTCGTTACCAAGCGGTGGAAAGCGATGCAGGTGGAGGGACTTGGTCTTAACCTCGTGCTGCTTATTGTTAAGTCGCAGAAGAATCACCCCCAGCTCGACCAGCCCAACCACTGACCAGACTCCCGGGGTGAGTCCCCGCTCCAGCCAACCTATTGCTTGGGTAGGTATTGAAACTACGAAACATGCCATTAAGATCCCACCTATTAACATCAAACACATATAAACACTGGGGCGTGCGACCAGACCGGTAGGGTTTGTCCCCACCTGTATAAATCTGACTTTCCTGGTAGCGAAAGCACAGCACAATGCAACTACACTGTTCTTCCTTACTACACACTGCATCGGTGCTGGATTCGGGGTCTGGAGGTTTCCAGCTTTCCCCTCCAACGAGAATGAAGAAACAGTGTGGGATTGTTATTCCTGGGCCAGAAAAAACCGCAGGCATTGTAAGCACTCCGCTCTCTGCTCGGCATTTGCTCTCCCGCTGTGTGACGGCTTTGCTACACTTCCCTGGGAAATGATTCCTCTCTGGCCAGGGCATTCCGCTGTTTGGTGGGCATCTCTCTGCTCCCGGCTCCAAAGGCGGATCTAGGCTGGGGGTATTTCCGACGGGGCTGGCGTTAGCTGGCTTCGCCCACTGAGGATGCTAAAGACTAAATCACCAGTTGTGACAAAACACTGCCTGGGCTGTTCTGCAGGAAGAAGTCTGATCCCTTTCCTCAGAGTCACGTATATGTATGTTATTATTATTATTTCAAATGTTTTAACTAGGTCTCATGAGGGAAAACAGAATAGCTGTTAAAGTACAGCTGAAAATTCAGCCAGAAATTCTTTCTTTCGGAGCCAGTTGCACTAAATCTTTCCAGAAACAGATTGACTACAATAGCAAAAGGCATCATAATCAAACTGGGGGTTTGCCCCTCCATTTCTTTTTCTCCCCTTACATTCCTGCAGAAGATATTGATTTATCATTATTTAGGTTAATGGAGGAAGCAGCTAAGTCCCTTGGTGGCTTTTCCACATATGGTTGCCCGTCAAATTAGCTGAAAGACAACTCCACGAGAAATCTTGGTTTTCACTATTAGTCACATTTCAGACTGTCGTTCTCCTAAATGAAAAGCTCGATTTGCACAGCAGTTAAAATATTTTGATTTGTAAATTTAAAAAAAAATCCTTGTTTTCCATTTACAGTTTTCCTTTTTTAAAAAAGCAGGTTAGTTTGAAAATGTTTTAAATGTCTCATTCGATTTAGCTAAAATATAACCTTAGTTCTTTTCATCAGAAAATGTTGCATTTTTCTTTGTAGTTCATCTTATACGCTTCCCTGTAAATTTACAGTTTGTCCTTCTATAATCATCTACTGTGTGTCCTATTCTAAATTTGTATTATTATAAGATAGATAATATCTATCTATATATCACGTTCTTTTATTTTGAAAACAAATCTGTCTTGGCTAAAAGGCTGGAGTGCAGAAGGGAAATGTGATTAGTTCTACTTTATATTTCCTTGAAATCTCTAGATCTAATCCAGCGTTTAACTCACCATGAGAGAAGATGTCATTTCACATAACACTGTGTTAATGGATAAATCTTCTCCCAGCCTCTCGAGCACAACAAACCTCAAGCAAACACATTACACACATTCTGCTAACTTACACAGCTAGTTGGCCATTCTGCCTCACTTAGACTTTGATGTTGCAAAAAATAATTCTGCTTTTAGAAGAAAATTATTTTAGACTCAGTTTATCATTGATAACTGCTGGGTATTTTTAGGCTAAATCGGTATTTTAAATTTGGCAAAAATGCTGCAGACCAAACTTTTCAGTGTCATTCAAACACAATGTTTTGAGAGAGAGAGAGAGAGAGAGAGAGAGAGAGAGAGAGAGAGATTTGATTTAGAAATATTTGTACATCATTCTTCTAGAGAGTAAATGATACACACTAAAAGAGGCTGTTTCTAATATTTCCAAGACCTATTTTTTCTAGTAAAGATTTGTCTTAAAAATTATCTCTACATAAATAACTGAGAAATAGTAAAAGTCGACTAAGGAAAACCTCAACTTTTTAAGCCATCCAAAAAAAAGGAGGGGAGAGACTTACAAAAAGGAACAGGTCTGTTCGGTGGAACTATTTAAGGGGGTTGATTGTACTGCTTAATTTTGGCATTTGAATCTCACTGTGAGATGGCAAAGTTCTAACAAAACAAACCGTGCTCTCCTCTCTGTAGTTCTCACCCGGTGGTTTTAGTACCTGCGCTAGGTAAATCAATGTTTGAAATTTGCATTCTGGTTCTCTCCGTGTACTCTGTCTCTGGCTTTCATAAAACACTGATTAGCAAGGGCTGGTCGGAGTGGCGTGTATATGGGGATATAAGTGACACGTATTCTCTAGAAATACCGCAGAAGTTTATCTCGCGAATTCAAGGGGGAAAGAGCGAGCCAGCGGCGGCGGCTGTTGTCTTTTCCATCCTCCCTGCAAAGCGCAGGTCAAGTGCTGCTGGTCCTGGCTAGTGGTGCCCCGAGGCAGCTACACCGACCCCCCTTTAATAACCGCTCGGGACGCTGTGATCGGACCAGGCAGGGTGGCTGGATCGGTGCTAAATGTCAGAGAAGTGGAACTAGCCGCCTACTTACTATGCATTGCTGCAAACGGGTCGTGCTTACAGTGTATTTCCATCGGAGCGGTCCCCAGCAGCTTCCCGGTCAGGTATTAAACTCCCCGGCGCTCGGCCCCGCTCCGTCGGCCCAAACTGCGGGGACGCACCGCCCAGACCGCTCGCTCCAGGCCAGCCACAAACCCCCACCCAAAGATCCTTCCCGGCGCGGCAATGTCCGGTCCCTCCCGGCCGGCGGCGGGCCGGGACCTGGGCAGGAGTTCGGGACGGTCCGGGTCCCTGCAGGTCTCCCGCTGGCGCTGGGGCGGCTCAGGGCGCCATGGAGGAGGAGGTCAGCAGAGCCCCGGGCGGGCACGGCTCCTCAGGCGGGTCCGGAGCAATCCAGGGGCTGGAGCGGCGGGATCCCGGAGCGGGCTGCGGGGTGAGCTGGGGGCCGGGGCCGGACCTGTCGGGGGCTCCCCGCCCCGGGGAAGCTGGAGGGCGCTGGGCGAGCCGGGCCGGGGGCTCCGACCATGCCGGGCGGGCTGCTCGGCTCCCTCACGCCCGCCGCGCCGCCCCGGCGGGCTCCGGCGCCCGGCGCTGCGCTCCCATCCCGCTGCCCGTCTCGGCTGCCCCGCGGCTACTGCGCGCCCATGGCGGAGCGAGGCGCCTGGCCGGAGCCGCCTTCAGGACCCCGCTGCATGTGGACAGCGGCGCGGGGCTCAGCCTCTGGGAGCGGGCGGGGGCGGGGGCCGTCACTCACCCGCCCGCGGGCCAATCGGAAAAGTAAAGTTGCCGGCCGCCCCCGCATTGGCTGCCGGGCGGGGCCGGCTGCGATTAGCCAGCTCCCGACCAATGGGAGAGCGGGGGCGGGGCCGGTTCATTGACAAACCCGGGGGAGTATGCGCGGGGGGGGGGAGCGGCCAGCCACCTCCTCGGGCGCCCCTCCCCCTCGCTGGGGTAGCGTGGGGTCCAGCCGGTGGGGGGTGGGGGGTGGTTGTGTTACCCCGGGGGAGGGGGGATGGGAGGGTGGCTGGGTCCGGCTGGGGGAGGTGGGGAGGTTGTGTTACCCCGGGGATGGGAGGGGGCTGGGTCCGGCTGGGGTAGGGGGGGAGGTTGTGTTACCCCCGGGGATGGGAGGGGGCTGGGGGGGTTGTGTTACCCCCGGGAATGGGGGATCGGTCCGGCTGGAGGAGGGGGGGAGGTTGTGTTACCCCCGGCCTGGGGCTGCAGGGGGGGTATGGGACACACCGCTCAGGATCGGGCCCCCGACCCGCCCCACTGCTGCGAAAGGCCGGGCGCCCTGATCTGTCCTGGTCACTCCCGCTCCTCCCTGTGCCGCTTGGAAAGCGCCCCAAAGCGCGGGCCAGCCGGGTCCCGCCAGGAGCTGCCGGCGAGCGGACCCCCACCGAGATCCCGAGTCACCACGCTAGGACAGGCCCGGAGGCCAAGCCGAGATCGGGGGCGGGTTTGTTTTCCCTCCAACTTTTTCGCCTCCAGTAAAAGTGAAATTCTCTCTCCCCCCCCCAGGTATTTTCACTCCCAAGTTAATGAGACGGCGGCCAAAACAAACAACAACAACAAAACCCACCGCAGCAATTGTTTAAAAAAGGCACTTTCACAAAGTCACAGAAGGATGCTCCCTTTTACCGAGGGAACCGCGAAATGAGAGCGGCGCGATAATGATCATTAAATACACTGAGGAGCTCGCCGCCTCTCCCTGGCTTCAGAGCGCAGCGTATGACACACCTCACAAAAGAGATTCGATACCGTCTATTTTGCTGCTGGTTATTATTCTGCCTTCATGAAATCTATAGTTATTACCGGATCTAGCTGCATATGCTTGGCAGAATTAAGGAACTGTGCCCTTTGTTACATTTCTTCCCTCCTATGATAACTTTGTGCAGCAAGTGCATCATCAATAATATATGTTATAGGTGTACATATATACACCCCGCCTGCATGGCTGTGCATGTGAGAGTGAATATAGCTATACAGACTGTATCTACACAGTCACACACATCTATAGTTCTGTGTATAATTATATGGTACATGTATAGCACATGTAATTTATATTATATATAAGCTGTATATCGTACATACTATAAACTATGACTGTGTCTCATATAATTATACACAGGAGAATATATATTATTATGACTAGATAGGAGCATGTGTGTGTATATATATACACACACACACACACAGGACTCATATATATATATGCATGTTCCTATAATATCATATAATATAATATAATATAATATATGACTCATATATATATATGCATGCTAATATAATATAATATAATATAAATCACTCTGTGTGTGAAGATACATATAATAGTCTCACAGAGAGAGAGAGATGCAGAAAGAATTCTTTCCCTGTCTGAAGTGACTAGCGGAAGCAAAGCACTGCTAAGTTGTGTATTGTGGGTGTGAGGATTGGTTACTCTGTTTTGTTCGCTTGCTTTCCACACTGATCATAAGGGATCTAAAGCGGACAGGGAACCAGGGTCACAGGAGCAGGGAGGTTGTCTAAACCAGTGCGGCCCAGGCCCAAAGAAGGGATCGCTGACTCGTGTAGCTGAGGTAGGAACACGCTCGTGGGTATTTCCCGGGGGGCTCTGTCCCAGCCAGGGTCTGGCCGGCAGAGGAGAGCCCCTGGCCGCGCTGTGTGTGTTAGGAGCAGAGGGGAATAGCCCTGCTAGGAGGGGCGGCTGATCTGAGAGCCCCGGGTGAAGTGATGCGCGCCATGACCCCAAGCTCACTCTGCGGAGCGGCCACCGACGCCCAGGGGCTACCGGCCTCGGCACTATTCAGCCTCCCCTAGGCCAAGCCCTTGGCCTCCCTCCCTCGCACCGCAGCTGAACCGCAGGCCTGTCTCTGGCCGGGCACCTGCAATGCACGATGCTCTCTGGTCTCTGAACGCTGAGCCCGGGGTCCGGAGACCTCTCCCCGCTGCGGGCAGTGCCCGGCCGCTCCGGAGCACGGGAGCCAGGGCGGGGTTTAGCTGGGAGTCTGCGCCTCCATCGACGCGGGGCTGTCGGGCGCTATTGCGCAGCATTTCCCAGGCCCCCGCTGCCCAGGGGAGAGGTCTGGAGAGACACGAACTGGGGCAGAAAACAGGGCCACGCCCTTGGCTCCGGAGCCTGCTGTCGGCCTCCCCGGGGGAAAGGCCTGTGCAGTCTCACCCCCAGCCTCGGCAAGGGGGGGGTCTGCTCCTTAACCCACCCAGGCAGCCCATTCCAGCGAGTCTAGCCCCGGGCAGAGACCAGGGAGAAATGGGGCATTTCTGGAAAGTAAGAGCAGGTGCCCCAAGGACACTACAGAGAGGCCAGGCAGGCCTTTCCCCCCAAGGGCTCGCGCTGCTTTGTGGTTTTCATGGGGTGAAGCCGCGCTTCCCTGGTCTCTGGCCCACGGGTATGTCCAGACCCGTGTGATCGCTGGCACCCACGCCAGAGCACTGTGCACCCGGCGCTAACACGCCTCATGCGGGTGGACGTGTTCCCTGGAAGCCCGGTTCAAAGGCCGGCTTGCTGCTCTCCTCTGGCCAAGAGACTCGTGGAACAGTTTGGGAAAACCCTACCGGGCAGATCTACGCTTTGCTGGAGTGACTTGGGCTGAGCCGGATCACACAGACAGCGTCCACACGGCGCCTGGTCTTCCCGGTGCACGAACTAGTTTGAGCCGGAGCAGTGGGAGACATTTGCCAAAGGGAAGCTGCAGCAGAAGTCACTGCCACAGGCAGCACTTACTTTTATTCGGTGCAATACGCTGCTGGCATTTGTTATGGCTAGTTTTAGTTGTTATTTATTATTATTATTATTATTATTATTACTTGCTCTAAACGCCGCGTTTCTCGTCCTGACTCGCCACTACCCACCTCTACCCGCCTCCCTTTTTTCCTTCGGCCCCGGTGTCTTTCCAAGGGGCTGCGGGCTCGGCGCTGTACAGTTTAACGCCTAACACCGCTCGGATTTGCCGGCCCTTTCCCAAACAGCCCTTTCCTCTGGCTGGGTTCCTCCCTGCCTGTGTTCAGGAGCTCTCCCCACGCGCCGCTGCAGCCTTATGAAATTAACAGTAGGGGGAGTTCCTGCCTGGCAAACTCTGACCCTCTACATCGGGAGCACAAGCGTCTTCTCCAAAAACCAGCCTCCTCGCCTCCTGCAAGCCTGACGTGTGCATGTACCTGGGACCGCACACGCAGCCCCTCTTGGTTCTCCTTCGGGCGTCGGGTGTTGTCCCGCGGTGTGCAGCTCCCAGGCTGTCCTGAACGCACGTGTGAAACACACCCAGGCACACACCTTTCCCCAGGCTTCGGCGCTGCGGTGACTCTGTCTGGTATACGCCCGCCCAGAGTCCAGACAGGGCTCGGTGCAGTTTGGGGAGGAAGGCTGGCCGCGGGGCGTTTACACGCTTAAAGGGAAAGGCGTCCCGCTATACACTGCACTGAACGTCCTCCGCCAGCATTAAGTGTGTTCTCTCGTCTTCCTTCGAGAAGTGCTAATCAACAAGGAACAGAGCCCAGGCGAGGATTCCCAAGCTCCAGGCACTTAGCCGCTGTATCTCTAACGATCTGATTACAGCGGAGTGTCTGTCGTTGGAGCCTCTCCCGCAGCTGGCAAACACCTTCCTGTGTGTGCAAATCTCCGGCTACAGAAACTGCCACACTCGGAGCCTGTCCCACTTGCGTTCAGCCGCAGGCAGAGTGAAGCAGTGCTGACCTCACAACTTAGTTTTAGTGAAGGTCAGATTTGTGCAGCGTCTTTCCCGCAGCTGCCCCAGGGGTTGCGGTTTAATTCTGCACACCAAGCGCCACACTCGGAGGGTCCCGTGTTTTTTCGAGGGCTAGAGAAGGGAGGGGAGGGGTCACGACAGGGTGTGGGGGGGGGTGTTTCAAATTCTGACTTCATCATTTTCACTTTGCGCCCGGAGAGCGCTTGAAAATCACACCGCACTAACAACATGCAAAAATCTCCGCAAAAGCCTTTCGCGGTCGGTTTCAATCGAGAAGGGAAATTTCACCTTCCGGGAGTTTTCACTGGGGGGGGGATCTTTTGGGTAACACCAATCTGGAGCAGGCGGGACCCCTTAGCAGTCCCGAAGCGCTGCAAGATCTCTTTGGCTAAGGGCGAGGAGCCTGCCCTGGGGCGCTCGGGTTTAATGAGCTGTAGCCAGCGTGTGCCAGGCACCAGCACGTTGAGGGGTTTGGAGAGAGCCTCAAAAGGACTCAGGAGGCGGGTGAAACTTGTATAAAAACACGAACAATTCGACTGCATCCAGCCCACGTCGCTGGAGCTGGCAGGGATTTACTCTAAAGCTGGCACAAAGCGGGCATCCAAGGCGACTTTTGCGAAGGACAAATACATGGGAAGAGGATTTCCCTGTAACTTTCCATCAGCACCCTGGTCCCTTCCCCCCCCCCCCCAACTTCTAGAGACACAGTCCGGGGAGACCCCCGCAGGCTTTATCGGCAGCATCCTTCCCGGATTGCACAGCCCGCTTTTGTTTGAGCAAATAAATCATACAATACAAATAATAACTAATAAGGCGTTTCTTTCGGACTAGCCCATCTGAGGTTATTGCATCCAGCCCCAACGATGCTAACATGCTCATCCCGTGGGACTGGCTTTGAACTGGAAAATATACATCTATTTCCACAACTATCAAACCTGGCGTGCAGTGATGTCCCACGCCACGTGGTAGTCACCAGCCACATGAGGTTATCATCGACAAAGAGTCCTGTGGCACCTTATAGAGCAACAGAAGTATTGGAGCATGAGCTTTGGTGGGTGAATACCCGCTTCGTCACAGGACTCTGTCGCTTTTGACAGATCCAGACTAACACTGGCTCCCCCTCTGATACTTGAGGAAGTTATCAGGACATCATTGCACCAGCAATGTTGATGGTGATTAACTATGTTTTAGAGGTTTGCCTGGAGCAAGGGATCCGCCTTGTTAGTTCTTATTTCAATCTCCCACTCCCGTGATGTGCCCTGGTGAGGTAGAGGGTTTATTGCAGACAAAAGTCTTCCCCCTCTCCCCTTTAAACCGGCGGAAGATAAATAATGCAGTTGCCATTCTCGTGGCGGACCTCGAGGTCACCCGGCGCCCACCCCCTTCTTTTTAAACCATCTCAAATAAAGTAGTGATGGGTGATGATGTGAACCCACCCAGGACGGCAAAAGCCGGGAATGGAAGCGTGAGTCCCACGTGTGTTGCACCGGGGAGTGTTTGAGGGTGAGATCAGAGTTGAAAGTAAACAAGTCTATAGATTATTTCACGGGTCACAGAGGGGGAATGCGCCTCCCTTAACAGACTCTCTAGATTCAGTGGCCTGAGAAGCACCGGGAGACTAGATTGTCCATCAACCCTCGTTTAACCCCACGCACGAAAAAACAGGAGTAAGATTCTCCCCCCTCCAGCCCACAGCTGCAGGTGTCCCTGGACAGTTTGAGGCGAGGAGATTTGAGTTGATCCGCGTTACTATGCGTCAGGTACCCCCCCACACACACACACCTCCGTTCCCGTCTAGATACGGAGAATGGCAGAGCATACTAGAGGATTTGGGGATCTACCCTGTTACCAGCCAAGTGAATACCTTTTTTGGGGAGGGGGGAGGCGGGAGAGGCTGCAGCTGTGATTGGATGTCTCTGCAAGGCAGGCCCCTCTTCCAGCTCTAGGCTGAGGAGACGGACACTGCTAGGCAGGGTGGCAGGTGCAATTTACAGACACTCATTTAGATCAGCTCCATTTCCAGAGCAGAGGTGTCCGTTTGAAAGCTCTGATGACGAAGGCATTTTGTTTCACACTAAACTGGGGGCCAGACTCTCCCCCTCAAAGCCTCCAAAATAAAGTAATCACCGAATGAAGGTACCTATTTCTGGGGTGGGGGAATGCACAGCTGCTGGGATCAGTCTCTCGTGTTTAGAAGACCAGAGACCAAATGACAGAAATCGGTTTAAGGGAAACCAGTTGAGGGAGGCTGGAAGCAACAGGCCATACAAAATGAAGCCGAAAATGACTTCCGCTGCTCCGTGTCACCTTTCTGTTTCGAGCCTCCCGCGGCGGTGTGTGTACAGACCGGGGTGAAACCAGGGCGGAGAGTCGGCCTGCTCCAGCCATCACCTCCCGCCTCCCGCATCTTCGCCAGCCCGCCGGCCAGCGCCGGGTGTGACGCCTGCCCTTGACAAAGCGGACACAGGTTGTGTTTCCTTCCCAGGCCAGGGGAGACAAGTCCGCGATTTGGCAGGAGGCATCATCGGGACGGGACCCAGGAGCAGGCACAGAGCGCAAGATGCCGGTCTCCGTCCAGAGTGAACACAGGGCACAGTGTTTAGGGCTGCAACTGCAGCCCGGGCCTAGGGGAAAGCTCCCCCCGCCAAGGATTGTGGGGTTCCCGGCCTCCTTCCCCTGATCTCCGGGGGCGGGGTCTGGGCTCTCCCCACCTGCCTGTGGCGTGGCTACTAGCCGGCTCCCCGGGCCGGTTTGCCCTGGGTCCGGGCCTGTCCCACCGCCCCCAGCCCGTGGAGTGCAAAGCTGGAGCGATGGCCTGGGACACAAACCAGCCACGCTCCAGTCGGATCGTGCCGGGTCCGGCTCCTGCCCAGGCTGGGCGAGCCGCCACCCAGGGCCGGGCTGGCAGGCCCGGGAGGTGCAAGGCCCAGCCCCGACCAGGGGCGAGAGCAAAGCTTTGGCGGGAGCAGCCAAAAGCTGGGGACCGGGGCAGCTTCTGGGCTCGGCTTAGGGCCTCCCCCACCCCCAGCGGGCTCCCCCTCCCCGGCCCCTCCCAGGGCCCGCAGCTAAGCGCAACGAAACGCGTTATCGATTAACCGATGATTCGGGCGATTTAACCAATAAAAGGGCCCATCGATCGCTGCAAACTTGGCGGGCCCCGGGACAAGCCCGGGCTCCCCACTGCAGGGCAGCTCCCTGCGCCCCCTCCCCCTCCCCCCAGCTCCAGGCCATTCCCAGCGCCGGCTCGGCCTCCCGCCCAGACGCCCCGATCTCTAGCCCCTCTGCAGCGTGTGGCAGCCCCCAGCCGGAGCCGCGGCCGGAGCACCCCCGAGGACTGGGGAAGCAGAGCTCGCCCGGCTGCTCGTGGGGGCGATGCGCTGGGGTGGGGGGGGGTGGAGGATTTCCCCTCCTGGGGCAGGGAGTCCCGAGCCTGGAGCTGACCCGCGCTCTGTCTAGCCATGCCCCCTCCCCGGGACTGTCCCAACCCCCCCCCCCCTACGCGTCCAGCGGCGGGACCCACGCAATGCTCCTGATCGTGTTTGTGGCCGTCCACAGAGCCTGCCCTCCAAAGCTCTGGCCGCTTGCCGATTGTGCGCCCCCCCCCCCAAAAAAAGCAGCGTCTGGCTGGGTGGCTGAAACCCCAGCAGGAAACGCAAATGGCTGCCAGCCTTGTTCCCCGCACCCAGCGCCCCCGAACTCTGCCATGCCTGGCGCAAGTGTTGACTTTTGCTTTGAAAATGGTTGATCTCGAGATAATCCCTTTGGCGATCCAAAAGCTACATCCCCAGGCAAACACAATGCGGCCACTTCACTCCACGAGCAGCTCGGTACCTGAGTGCGGGGCAGGGCAGCCCCAGTGCTGGTTAAACATTTCTTACCATCTTTTCTAAGCAGCACGTCTCTGGGCTTGTAACCCACCGAAGCCCCTACCAGTACAACCAAACATAACCCAGTGCCTGTAAACCCAGAGCTATATAACCCCATCCCCATGCCGTGTGTACAGATCAGTATCACACTGCATGTATGCACGGAGACACCCACCTATAGATTCATATAGACACACACCGTATATGAAAACTACTTATGCTCAATGCACAGGCAGCTCCCTGGCTAGAGAGTGAAATTGCATATTTATTTACAACTACTTTAAAACCCAGGAGCACAGTCCTACCTGTTCGGCCAGTCCTGGAAGTCATGTAGTTTTTCTCTAATTCCATTCTGATTTTTCAGGACTTGGTGAAATGGACAGAGAAAAAAAGTTTCCACTTTTTTTTTTTTTTTGAGGATCTGCTTGCAGGTTGGAATAATTCAACTCTTCCGCTCCCCGTCGAGCCTTTGCAGCTGATCACTGAGCTGAAACTAAACGTTTTAGGTGGAAAAAAAGCCTCCGAAGGAACCGTGAAATGATTAAGGAACTAAAGAGCTTCTCGCCATGTGAGATCATGTCCTGTTCTCTAAAACATCACAAGATGTCCCCAGACGCAGCCAAAAACCAAGAAACGACATCTGTTGTAGCAGGAATCAAAGTTTGTTTGCAACCCAACTGCCTTAAAGTGTGACTTTAGCTGTTTACAGAGCAGCGTGCGAAAGGCGGAGGCAGAGAGACGCCTGTGACTTTACTGAAACAAAAACAGTCGAGGGCTTTAATGTATAGCTGGAAACATGATCAACTTTTCATCAAAATCAACTTTCATAGCGTTAAATGGGCAACCAACAGTAAAGGCTGATGGGGACACACCGGGAAATCATTTTTCCTCTTAAACCTAATTATTAAATATTATATTCCGGTTGCTTGCAATATTGATCGAACACTCGCTTTAAAGGGAATGGAACTTGTGTTTGCTTAACTATATCTGCGTGGCTAATCGGACCAAAATTAGTCCCTTACGAAGGATCCTTTTGTCCTAATATCAGCTTCTTGCTTAGAAAGGCACCATACTGCAAAACTAGCCCACATGATCATGAACTAGAAGGAGCACCTGAAACAATCATCTCAGCTTTGATTGTTTTTTAAAGAGGAGCCTAGGCTAGACTTTTCGAGGGGGGATATTTAATTACACGGTGACCTCCGAAATTATATCGAAGGACCAGTCATAACAATAAGATGACGTCCCACAGGCCTCAGGAAAAAAAATAAAAAGGTGAAAGGATCATTCGATTTCGTGCAGCCATTTACTTTGATTTGTTTTTTTTTAAAGTAAGTCATTAAGGAAAACATTTCTTATTTTCATGTTTTAACAATTCTAACACCGGAGGTATTTCAAATATTGTAATTTTACGCAGGAGCAAGTCTTCGGTGGAAATACAGATTTTTCGGTGTATTTTTATTTTCACAATATGTGTGTCTCGTGTTTTACTGCCTCTATACTATATGCGTGTACACACACACACACACACACACACACACACACACACACACAAACATAGGCCTTACAATTGTGCTCAAGACGGGATGCTGTTCATTTTTAACCGAAAATTAAATATCGGACTCAAAATTATTCCGAAGAAAAACGTTTGCACTTTAAGCTCCTTCGCTGTTGTAGTCAATCTGATTAATTTGGAAATATTCATGCCTGTCGAAAATCGACTTGTTCCACGAGACAGCTAAGCCACCCACACTTCGCTATCTGCCATTACAGCTGAACTTGGTATCAAAATAGTTTCTAGACACCTTATTTTTTTCTCTCCCTGAGTGCAGAATATGCTTCAGTGGAGACAGTTTTAGCAAAGCGAAAGCCCCTCTCTAGCATATTTAGTGAGTGGAAAGGGAGGAATATGGTGAGAAGGGCCGATATCGATTTAATGGCAAACGATACATTTATGCAAAATATTTTTTCACCGTACAGAGGGTGGCAAAGGCATTTTTCTAGTGGGCTAAACGCTCACCTGTCTCGATTACAATTAAAAAGGCAGACAGGGAATCTTTAAACTCCAGCTTTGACTAAAATGAGCCCCCACATACTCCAACCTAGCTTCAAGCGAATGTAAACATCCTATCGCAGCCATATACATTGAAAAGGGCTGCGACTGTTTCTCCTGCGAAACCACTGCGATTCCTGAATTCTCACCGTCTCGTTAATTTATCAGTGATCGCTACTATTATTATTTTCACCCGATGAAAATGCATTTAATATTTCCTCTCCTCCCTGGCTCAGTGGAAGCGGTGCTCTGGGTAGAAACCACCTTTTGGAATCGAATTGACCTCGCAAAGTGACAGCTTCTCTCCTGACCTCTTTTGCAAAGAGAGGAAAATAAAGAAAATGCATCTTACTGAGGCATATTAAGCTAATACATTAAAGAAGTATTAATGGTTACAGCCATAGGCAGATCCCAAAGGACGGGTTTACCTTCTTTCTCAAACGATATTGGTGTTTTGGATGGGCGTGTAACTGCTTTGTGAACGGGGAGTGAAAAATACAAAAAAAAAGGGGTGGTGGGGGGGAATCCCTGCGAAGATGGGAATCAATTCACAGGTGCGTTTTTTAAAAACCTCAACAAATATTTCGTCCTCCCATCCAGGAACCCGAGGCACATTGTTGTAACCTCATTTCAAATCAAATGCTTTCGAAATCGACATGTTGCCCATGTACAAGATTTTAAACATCCTCCCACGGCCAACAAAGCAGCGAGCCATCGCAGCCCGTCGCTTGCTCTGTTCCGGCCAATGTTCTACTCGGAGCGGGCTGCACACGCGTTTGTAGCCGCCTTGTTCCGCGGCCGGGAAACGGGACACGGACACGACGGCCCGGGCCGTTGCAATGAAGCAGCCCGAGCTGCCGGCTGCAGATTTTGTTTTGCCTTCAGCTCCGTTACTTCCCTTTTTTCCTAACGTCCTTTGCGCTCATTTGTTTGTATAAAAATAACCCCGCTGAAAAAAACACTCCCTCGCCGCCCGCTGACCCCAGGCTCTTGCTTCTCGCCAGGGCTTTTGGGTGGGACCGGGACAAGAACCCGCGGGCCTGATCCTTCCGCAAACCCAGCCCCGCAAGACCGACCCAGGCGGGAGGAAGCGCGCGGCTTTCGGTGCTGGCCCATTGGGGGAAGGGCTGGGGGGGGCGGTCCATATTCCAAACAGGTGGAAGGGTCTTTGCTCCCCAGCCCGGAAGCGGAGCAGAGGGGGGTGAAGTAGCCCCCAGGGCGGCATCCAAGTACCAAACAATTGCTTTGGGCACGGGGCGCCGCCGGGAACCAAGCGGGAACAAGCCCTAAGCTCCAGCCCCCGCTGCCCCGGCTCTGCCACGCAGCACCTGGGCTCGGGCGCGTTTCCTGGTGGATGGGTGCGTATGCTGCGCACATGCGCGTGCGGGTAGGGGCGTGTGTATGGACGTGTTACTGTGTGCGGCTGCGGTGTGTCCGTGTGCATGGATATTTGTGTCTGGATAGGGAGTTGTATGTATGTGCGTATCTATAATCCACAGAGATGCGTATCTATCTATACTGGCCATGGAACAAGGTGTCTACAAATGTGTGTGCAGCCCGCTTAGATTAAAATATTAGCCTAAAAAGACAAAGGTATATGTCTATATATATTGTGTGTATATAGATAATGTGTGTGGGTATCTCTATCAATGTATATTTGTGTATTCTCAGCTAGCTATGAATGTTTATATATATATATACAGGCGTGTGTCTCCATAGAGATACACATGTATGTAAATAATCGTATTTTATCCTCTACTCGCACATACGCAGACACGTGTGTGCCTGTCTCTCTGTAGACACAAGAACGTGTGCACATGGGAGAGTTTTCTCTGTGTGTGTGTGTATGGACGCACACACACGTGTCTCTCCCGGGAGGCAGACCCGTGTCTGGGGATGAACGCGTGTCCGAGGGTGCGTGCCCTTGCCCGCTTTCCTGCGGGTGTGGCCTTGGATTTCCCCAGCGCTGGGCCGTGCCTAGCCCTTAGCGCCCAGCCCAGGAGCGGAGCCCTGCACGCCCCGGAGCCCGCGGGCCTCGCACGCTTTAGGAGCTGGCTGGCAGCTCCCCTGGGCTAGGGAATGGCCCCGGGGCTGGGTGGTTGGGGCCGGCTCCTGCCCTGCTTTCCCCAGGCAGCGAGCCCATTGGGGCGGCAGGGCCAATCCGGCCCTCCGGCCACATCTTGGGGGGCTGGGGCCATTCGCCCCCACACCCTGCGTTTGCTGACCCCTGACACCCGAGAGGCCCCAGCAGAGAGGGGCTGCCCAGGAGAGCGATCTAGGAGCTGCAGGCACTTCCCAAACCCTGTGCCCCCCTCCCCGGAAAGGGGCACCGCCCGCCAGAAGTGCCTGGGCCTCCCGCTTCAACCGACTGCCCTTCCAGGGCACAGCTTGGGAACAGAAGCCGTGTGCATTCGCCCCGCACATTTAGAAACGAACGGGCTGCAGGAGAACAAATCCAGGCAGGAAAGCCCTGTCCGGCTCTGCCTCTGCAGGCTCGGTGAAGCTCGCCACTTAATGCGCTGAGTGACTGAAGTTAATGGCTCTCACGTGAAGACCCAGGAAATCGCCATAAAATCGCAGGCGGGGTGCAGCAAAACCAGCTACTACGGCTGGATGTGCACAAATTCTGGCTTCTCCCAAACCTTATGGGGTAGGAGGCTGCACCTTAGAGAGCGATCACAACACACACACACACCCGCTGAGTCTGCAGCCCAGCAGGTGGAGAGACATGACCTGCTTATGCCGCCCCTGCAAAGGAAGAGCAAAACCCTCCGGGCCCCGCCACGAGGAGAAATCAAGTGAAGAAAAGGAGAAATGCAGCCAGCGCCTCAGCCGTGCCTGGCCCCGAGCCCAGATGTGGCCTCGCTTTGCGCGCAGCACAGACCTGGCGCGGGAAGCAGCCTCGGCCCCCGGGCTTGTCTGTTTCCTGACCTTGGGCCCAGCCCCCGCAGCTCCTCCTCCGCTGCCCACCTTTCCCAGCCCGCGGGCAGCCGGGAATCAGAGCCGATCTGGGGCCAGGTTAAAGGCTTCCCAGGGGCCGAGTGAAATCAATAAACCCCAGTCCCCGCAGGCTCCGGACACGGGCTATTCCTGAGGCGATGGGAGTGGGACACATCTCCCCAGCCCGCTCCCGGGAGCGAAAACGCCTGGCCACGGCTGGACAAAGCGGTTCCCCGCGTTACACCCGGGGCAGTGAGCAGGAGACCAGAGGCCCGGGGACTGGCATTCAAACGACGCGGCGCGGAACTGGAGCCCGGGGTTTGCATGTGACACTGGGAGGGTCGGTGACCGGTGCTGTCACTGCCCTGCGGGTAATAGCCCCGGCTAACGCCGTCAGCCCCAGCGGGAACCGGGATTACAGCGAAGCCAGGGCACTCGGGCGCGCTCAGGGACACCCCACGGGCAGGGCCAGGGGGGAGCCACCCGGGAGTCAGGGGTAAAACACCTCGCGCCCTCCCCAGTCCAGGGCACCCCATGGCCAGAGAAACCTTCACTCCGCCACCAGCCGCTGCGACCCTCCTGGCTTCAGCGCCGCTGGTTATCCCGCCGGGCGCCGTGCCTGGGGGCCAGGGGGTCATTGCCCCCTTCCCACTTGTGCCCCGGGGCACAAGCAGCCCGAGCCGCCCGGAGCCCGCGGGGAGCTGGAGCAGAGACCCGCCGCTTATCTGCAGCCAAGGGAGGGAAGTCTGGTTGCCTCCCCCAAGGTCACGGTCACTTCTCCCCCGTCCCCCCGTCCCGTGCCTCCAGGGCAGAGACTGGACGCCAGTAACTCACAGTAATGACAGCGGATCCCACTGGTTCCGAATCCCAGCCAGGCTGCGGCGGAGTTTAATACCAAGGGAACAAACCAGTTACCCCGCTGCAGCCCCCCGACTCCGCTGGGGAAACCAAGCCACTGTCGCAGGCGCACGGGAGTGTGAACATGCAACTTTTCCAAAGCCGCCTCCGGCCTGGGATTTAGAAGGGAAAGCGCTGGCACCTTGCGAGTGGGACAGCAACACCCCCCATCTCTCGGCGCTCCTACCATAGCCAAGCGGCCCCTGCCAGGACCTGCTTTCATACCTTCTTAAGGTGTTGGGACATGGGGCAGAGAAATGCAGGCAAGTGGGGGGGGGGTTAAGAGACAGGCGGGGGCTTCCAAGAACCTGTCACAATTCGCAAACCTTAATTCGCGAATTAAGTATTTCTCGTCCCTGAAAGACACCCCGAGACAATGTTATTCCCATGAACAACTTGAATTCTGTTGAGAAGGACCTGCTCGGGGCAGATCCACCAGGGAGCAGCAAGCGATTCCACTGGAGCCAAATCCGGGTCTGTGTGTCCTGGGGGAGTTGTTGACAATTGCCACACACTTGCCTGAGCCTGGCACGTGTAAAAATATCACCCTCTCCAGTCCGTTTTGGTCTCTTTCTTTCGCCCTTTTCCCCACGAATCCCCGCCTGCCTGCTCACCTGAGAGCGGAGTTGCTGAAATAGGCGGGTGGCCACAGATTTGGGGGTTTTAAATTAAGCTTGAAAATAAATGTACGTTGAGGGTTTCCCTTGGAAATCGCTACACCCCCTTCTATTGGTCACACGCTTCTCTTTATCGCCAGGGCCCCTCATTCAGGCTACTGTTAACAGCAGCAAACAGCGCTTGATGCAACTGTTGCCCAGCACAACGTGTGTTTTAGACTCCGAGGGCAGAGGAGACTCCGGGGACCGATCCCTTTGCTCTCAGTGGCGATTTCCCTCAAGGGGGGCAAAGTGGAGGTAAGGTCCCGATCCTGCTCGCATGAAACCGAGGGTAAAACTCCTGTGAGGGTCAGGATCAGGCCCTGAGTTTTACAACGGTTTAAGTAGAGAAATTAGAATGTTTTTTTTAAACTGAGCGTTAGGAGAAACCTTAGGACCTTGGTCCCGGGCAAAACAAAACAGAACAAGCCAGCGGCGGGGCAGGAAAGGGGCCATTTCACGTGCTATATCCTTTCCTGGGAGCCTGCTCGCCCTGGGCTGGTTTCCTGGGATGCCCTGGGCTGGAGCCTGCTCGCCCTGGGCTGGTTTCCTGGGATGCCCTGGGCTGGAGCCTGCTTTCCCGAGGCGGGGCTGGGGCTGGCTGCAGGACCCCTGGCGTGCCCCATAGACGTCTGACCACCGGGGAGGCACCAGCTTTGCCAGAGCGGCTGAATCGAACCAGTTCTTTTCGCCCCGGCCATTCAAGATGTGTTTCCTGTTCATTGTGCAGGGGATTTTTTCAGCGCGCTACGAAGTCAAATCAAATCAAACCGAACCAGGAGTTTGAACATCTTAATCCCCGCCTAAAACGAAGCGGGATTGATTGAGCGGCGGGAGCTCGCTGCGCAGGGTTTAAAGCCCAGCTGTAATTCGGGTAGTTTCCGAGCCGGCTTCAAACCCCAGACAGAAACACGGGCAAGCGCAGGCGCCCTGCTCCCGTCCCGCACTGCCCCAGGCGCAATCCCCAGTCATTCCTACAGTCTGGGGCTTGGCACGCAAACGGTGACAGCCCCCAGCCTCCTCCCACTGAAGTTAACAGCAACAGTCCGAGAGAGCAGGATCGGGTCCCGCGACCACTCCCGAGGGTGCTTTTAGAACTGGGGGTTTGCAAGTTTCTTTGCAAATATCTGCATAGAAAAGAGGGGACAGGTTAAAGCAGGTTTTAAAAAGAAAATTATATTCCCCTGCCCCCCCCGCCCCCCAATCTTCTAATCAACATGTATAATCCTTTATTTCCTCTAAGCACCAGCGGCCTTGGATCCAAAAATAAAAGTATTAAAGACACGAGTCATGTATTTTACTGACTGACTTGAATTCTGAAATGTTAGGCAGCTATTTCAATTTTTATTCCTGATTTTTTCCCCCTAAACCAGATCTTAACTTTAAAGACATTAATTCTTTCCAAAGCAAAAACTGAGACCTTAACAGGGAAGTACACACCTAAACCAAACAGATACATGGATTGTTTAGTCCTTTGTAAAATACAGAGAAGAAAATCCAAATATAGATGCCTAAAGGTCTCATCCATATGCAGGCTCCCCAATCCTTTATACAGTAAAACCCACTCAGGGCTTAAACCGTCTTTTTCAAACTCGAGGAATAAGGAGAGAAAGCATCCTCAGCTGGCACTGTCTTGGTTTTATAAACTCCATCCTGTGTATCATTTCCCACATCGTTTTGTTTTCTGTAAATAGCCTGGTGCGGGGGAATAATGATAATACAAAGGAATTAAGAAGAAAATTGTTCTGTTTCAGGAACCTGATCCCTTTTCCAGACTATCTAAAGGACACTTTCCGTGGCCTTACTACTAGGTGTGCAGTTAGATGGGTCTTAAACCAGACCCAGCCTTTTGTCTTTTGACCTCTGATGCATGAAATTAGTAGCAAAAGAAAATGTGAAGAAAAGGATAAAAACACGTGGAAAAATATCTTACAATGCTCATTATATCAGATCATAGCCCAGCTACTAGGAACATCCAGAATTATTTGTCTATAAGAACCTTTCCCTCCCCAACCACATGCTTGTTTTCGTTTACAAGGACTCTGTATTCATTAGCAGGGATTAACCTCTCCTTTTGCTCAGGGAACAGGCAAAGGTATTATGTTGGAGCATGTACAGTTTAACTCCTTTCTCAAAGCCTTTGCTTTTTACTAATTTTCCTGAAAACCCACACAACTCCCAAATCTGCAGGACTGTCAAAGGATGATCCTCACCGCTAGCATCAGTAGCTGAAGGTATAAACAGCAGTTTTATTGTTGTCTCAGAGCTACATGTCTGCAGGGCACATATGGGGCCATGATGCTGTTTATTTCACCTCTCTTCCTCATTTCATTTTAATTTCAACATATGGACGAGCTGGTAGTGATAGTGACCTAGTATCTTCCCAGGGATAAAATTAAACCCTGAGATGGGCAGGCAACTAGACTAAAGGTTTGTGCATTGGCCTGCTAAACCCAGGGTTGTGAATTCAATCCTTGAGGGGGCCATTTGGGGATTGGTCCTGCTTTGAGCAGGGGGTTGGACTAGATGATCTCTTGAGGTCCCTTCCAACCCTAATAATCTATGATCCTATGATGGAGCATTCCCTGGGCCCTCCCGGAAAGTTGATGTCCTCAATGATCCTTAGGAAATTGACCAAAAGAAGTCTTCAGGAAGTAAGGTTTAAAAGATGTTAGCTTGTGATCGATGCGTCCAGCCATCAATAACACATGCTAAGTTAGACCCTGTAGAAGGTGACCCAGAACTAGTCCCTCTCCTGTTTTAATGATGATTTAATCATCAGGAAAAAAAGAACTGGCAAGTGCAAACATGCAAATGAAGCGCCTCAGTGGCAGTATTCTGATAAAATAGCTCAACAGTTTCAACAGTTTTCAACATTTCAACCAAAAAAGTCACATTTGGGGGGCTTAAAAACAGTGCTAGTCGTTTATCGTGCTTTCCCTGTTTTGGAGGGTGGCCTTTCTCCCCCTCCCCCATAAGCTGGCTGCATTAACAAATGCCTCAGAAATGTCTCATTTAAACAAGATGTGTCAAGTCTCTCCAGACCTGCATACTGAATACCCTCAAAACCAACATATACAATTGCTCACCTCTACCATTTCAGGAGATACAGACCACCAGATTGTTGTACCCATTCAGATCAGTAGAATAAAACGTGGTTTATGAATGGCAAATCCAGATTATCATAGTTGCCTGCCCCCAACTACCATTTCATCTTCCTTTCATGTTTTGAATGCTTTTCTTCAACGGGACCACTCACCTGAGTACAGTGAGCAGGAGCTGCTGTTTTTATTTATTTCAGTGCAACGATTTAGTCAAATTTAATTCACAAAGCACAGGGCCTAGTCCTGTTTCTACTGAAATTAATGGCCAAAGATCCAGCTGGTTTCAATGGGAGCGGGATCAGGCCCCAGTTATAGTCACTGGGTTGAATGTTTTGTTAATTCACAAAAATAATTTTTAAAAAGTTAATTTCTGAGCAATTTCTGTCTGGCGACACTCTTACCGGGGCCGCAGAAAGAAAATTTTGAAAAGCTTATGTTGTCTCTGCAATTTTGCTTCAAAGCATATTTTATGTTTGCCTTATTGCAACCCCCTTCCTAACTGTATTCTTTCCATAGACATTTGGAAATGCTGGGGCCATTCTGGGCAGGGGAAATGCTGCCAGGTAAGGAAAACTATGAATGAGATTTTTCTGATGAGACTTTTTGCAGGCGACAGCTCAGATGGGCCTAAACAATGCTTGCTTTTTTCAGCCTCTAAGGTCAGTGTTGCAGCAAGAGAAGGGAAATTTCAACTCAAGTATATCCGGTACTGTAACTTTTGTGCTCGCTGCTATTAAAACTCTGAAAAGGTCAAATTGATTCCATTGCTTCGGGAATTGCTAGGCTAAAAAGCAGATGGGAAGATATGACATGAAATGGGTGAACAAGTCTGCCTCAGACAATGGCCGGCAAGGGGGCGAATACCATTGAAGGAAATAGTGCATTGATTAAGGTGATCTCTCCGTGGATAGACAAGTGGAAACTCAATGCAACGAAAGAGAGGAAACTTAAGAAATCTAAACTTTTCTCAAGGCACAAAAGGAAAGATGCGTAAGGTATTATTTATTTACTCTCCTAGGTGCTATTCCAGGTCAGGAATTTGATTCTCCCTCCTTGACTGAAAGAGTCCCGTGGGTCACAATCTCTGAGCACATGTTTAGCATTAACCAGGTGTCTGAGATCAGACTCTAAGCAGTGATCTGAGCCTGGCTCCCTCTGAGTTTGGGGTCTTTTGTATAGAGGTGAAAAGTCTGGGATTTCCTTCCGCCCACCCCCTATGAATCCTTTGATGGGTAGACAGGTGAATCTTTTTCTGACATGCCGTCATATGCAGTGAATTCATACATCTATAAATCTCCCTTAGAGAAGAGTTTTTGATTCTAGCACATTTTACTAAGTGGCCCATATGTGGCTGCGGGGAAGCCAGAGATTCCCTGCATGTGTCTCTGGTAGATATCATAGCACATATTTCGTATGGGTGCATGCCACATATTCTGTGGTAGACTGGCATGGGATAAGAGGGAAGGTTCTCTCATGGATCGGTAACTGGTTAAAAGATTGGAAACAAAGGGTAGGAACAAACGGTCAGTTTTCAGAATGGAGAGAGGTAAATAGTGGTGTTCCCCATGGGTCTGTACCAGGACCAGTCCTGTTCAACATATTCATCAATGATCTGGAAAAAGGGGTAAACAGTGAGGTGGGAAAATTTGAAGATGATTCAAAACTCAAGATCATTAAGTCCCAAGCAGACTGCGAAGAGCTACAAAAGGATCTCACAAAACTGGGGGACTGGGCAACAAAATGGCAGATGAAATTCAGTGTTGATAAATGGAAAGTGATGCACATTGGAAAACCTAATCCCAGCTATACATCTAAAGTGATGGGGTCTAAATTAGCTGTTACCACTCAGGGAAGAGATCTTGGAGTCACTGTGGCTAGTTCTTTGAAAACATCCACTCAATGTGCAGCGGCAGTCAATCATTGAGAAAGGGATAGATAATAACACAGAAAATATCATATTGCCTCTATATAAATCCATGGTACACCCACATCTTGAATACTGTGTGCAGATGTGGTTGCCCCATCTCAAATAAGATATATTGGAATTGGAAAAGGTACAGAGAAGGGCAACAAAAATGATTAGGGGTATGGAATGGCTTCCATATGAGGAAAGATTAATAAAACTGGGACCTTTCATTTTGGAAGAGAGATGACTAAGGAGGGATATGATAGAGGTCTATAAAATCATGACTGGTGTGGAGAAAGTAAATAAGGAAGTGTTATTTACTTCTCATAACACAAGAACTAGGGGTCACCAAATGAAATTAATAGGCAGCAGGTTTAAAACAAACAAAAGGAAGTACTTCTTCACACAACGCACAGTCAACCGGTGGAACTCCTTGCCAGAGGATGTTGTGAAAGCCAGGACTATAACAGGGTTCAAAAAAGAGCTAGATAAGTTCATGGAGGATAGGTCCATCAATGGTTATTAACCAGGATGGGCAGGGATGGTGTCCCTAGCCTCTGTTTGCCAGAAGCTGGGAATGGGCGACAGGGGATGGATCACTTGATGATTCCCTGTTCTGTTCATTCCCTCTGGGGCACCTGGCATTGGCCACTTTCAGAAGACAGGATACTGGGCTAGATGGACCTTTGTTCTGACCCAGTATGGCCGTTCTTATGGTCCTGTTGTCAATGACCCCAGCAAGCGAGTGGGTGACCCGGTTCTGCACCAGCTGTAGTTTCCAAGAGCTGTCCCAGAATAGCTCCTGCAGCAGGTCCAATCTGGAAATCACCAGGGCACAAGAGAATTTGGCCAGGTCCACATCAGAGAGAAACATTGCGAATCATGGTGGGGAATACATCTGAGAACGGGCACTTCACATCCTCAGGCCATCTGGGACCTGGAAGCAGCTCTGAATTATGGATCTCATTGCCAAGGGATAAGTAATGCTCCTCAGTCACTGCTCAGTCACCGTTCTTTGGTTATTATTAATCGTGTGCATCACCTAGGAGCCCTAGTCATGGGCCAGGACCCCACTGTGCTAGGTGATGTACAAACACAGAACAAAGAGAAAGTCCCTGCCCTGCTACTGTGCATTCTCAAAGCCAGGCCCATGCAATGGAAACTTGTTGTGTCTTAGCATTTCACACACCATTGCTCTGAGCGTTTAATTTCCCCCACTGAAATAGACGAGGGAAATACCTGATAAAAACCACAAAAAGCTCCATTTTCTGTTGTGGGGCTTGAAAACCAAAACAAAGCTCTGTCAACAGAAGCGATAGTGAGACCTCGACTAGCCAGTACACGGCACATTTAAAGGCCTGTTGGAAACAGTGCTGGGAGCAGGCTTACAACAAAGGACATCTACAAGAGACACGGCCAATCTGACCTGCCCGCAGTGTATCAGGCATGTTCTCCACCAAAACCGTCCCAGCAACCTGAAGACAAAGATCGCTGCACTGCAGTCCAGGGGAGCTGTGACAAATGATGTCTGCTAAGGATCGGCCCACGAGTGTACCCCGAAAGAACAAAAAAAAATGAATCTGTTCTGCACAATGATCATTCTGGAGCCAGCCTCCATGAGTATTTAAAAATGGACGTCAGGAGGCGGATTCTGCAACACTATACTCCCAGCCAACCTGCAAGTGACACATTAAAATGTATCAAACATTTTTTTATTGTGATTATTGGAAGCGACAGCTCCAATGCCGGTCGAATCAAAACTAGACTGTGGTGAGGGAGATAGTAGGGCTGCTGGTAGTTTGCTAAACAATTCCTTCATATGGAATTTAAATAACTCTTATTGATTTACTTATATAGAATTATAGATCCATGTGTGGTTCTAATACTTTGCTTCTTCAGAGAATAATTCTCATCAGATCTTTGCTCCCTCCCCCATCCACTCCCCTTTGGCTGTTTTTGAGTAGTTTTTTTTTTTTTTATTCTTTCTGTAATTTTTGCAGGGCTGGGTTCAGAGCAGAATTATAAAGAGCCCTGGTTTATGATAAAAAACTGTGAATTGTAGTTAGCTGAAGACTTGAAGAACAATGCCGGGAAACAATACTTACAGAAATCTATTTAATTAATTCCAGAAACTGCTTAGCTCCAATTGGACAGCTGTATGAAAGTTACTAACTGTGAAATATAAAAAGGTTGTTCTGTAATTGGAACCTTTTGGGGGGTTTGTTTTTAGTTAAATTTTGAAATCAATAAAAAGAAAATTAAAAACAGCCATTTGATAACACCCCGTTTGCTCAATATATAGTCATAATCACTGTGAAAAAAGTCATTTACTTCTGTGGTATGTTCTCCAGTGAAAACTGAAGAATTTCCTTGCTTGCTTTTTAATAAGCCACCACAAGACTTGTGTGATATAGTACAGTAAAATACAGGATCACGTGGGCTGGCAAGACACCCTAGCACAAGATGCTGCCTCAGAAAAACAAGCAATTCCTGGCTATTGCCTGGTCCTCGCTGCAGAGGGAGCAGTGAAGCCCTGGGTGGGGACTACCTCCCCTCACTCTGCCGCAGGGGTCTAGGAGCAAGTCACCTCAGCACCCCTTGAGGAGAAAGTGAGCACCGGTGGCTTTCTGCCACCTTTCCACTCAGTTGATCCTGGAGTGACAGTTCCACTGGCTGGAACCTGAACAGATGTAGACTGGAAATAAGGTGTAAATTTTGAATGGTGAGAGTAATTAACCATTGGAACAGTTTCCCAAGGGTTGTGGTGGATTCTCCATCGCTGATGTTTCAGTCAGAACCGGATGTTTTTCTAGAAGACCTGCTCGAGGAATTAGTTTGGGGCAGTTCCCTGGCCTGTGCTGTGCAGGAGGTCAGATTAGATGATCCCAGTGGTCCCTTCTGAGTCTGGCCCCCGGCAAAAGTTAGAGCAGCCTCAGGCTGCTCTGACTTACGTTGGCAGGACAGCCTCAATGGGCCACCCTGCTGGCCTAGGCTTGCTAGAGTAGCGTCTCCTGCTATGACCTGGCCTGCTCCCAACATGCCCCCCACATCTGGGGTACCAGGAGTGGGTGGCAGAGAACCACCTTTGGCCTCTTTATGCCACCACTTAGTGAGACCCCCACAGTTGCCCAAACTTAGCGGAACAAAGTATCTGGAAAGGGGAAGGGAAGGACCCTGGTCCCTTGGACCAAATACAGCCTGTAAATTGTCAAGATCCCTGCACTGAAGGCTATTTGCACTGTATACCACCAAGCTTACCTCATATAGGGCCTGAGTAACCCCTCATGGCCAGGGCTGGTTCTGCAGCACCCTAGCCTCAGTTTCCCTCTTTTCAGGGGTCTCTCAATTAAACCACCAGGAAAAATTCTTCTCTGGTTCAGCAACACACCTCCTTAGTGCTGGATCTATTAGTAGTCTAAAAATAAAGTTCTCCAATCCCCATCAAATCCATATTCCCCATGTTTCCTGCACGGGATTTCCCAGTTCTTCCCTGTCTGGAGCCTTTCCCACTGCAGACTAAGGATTCCTGGCTGCAATTTACTCACCATCACTACCATGCCCTGCCTTTGCAAGCTTCTGCTGCCATCTCTCACTCAAGCTGCCTCTCCTCTACCCCAGCCCCTTCCTGCTGCTCTTTATAGGGGAATCAGCTCCTCCCAACCCAGGTAGTTCTGCTAATTAAAGGTGGGGAGGACTAATTGGACAGGGGTTACTGGCTCCAGGCCTCCAGCCCTTAAAGGGGAGGCCAATACTTTTGGGCGTGGTATAAACAATAGAGAATAAATCAAACCCTCCAGCTGGCGCAAAGTAGAAATGATGGGCCTTGCGGGGAGCTGTCTTCCTTGGTCAGAGAGATCGCTGTGGCTGGGGAAGCAAAGGGAGTCCTGGATTGTGCAAGCCACTGCACAGCTCTGATAAGGTCACTTCTAATCACCACTGTACGTAGGTCCCGGTTGTGTGAGGGGCTGAGCCCCCTCCATGCCTGGTCACAGTGAGGAGGAGATCCAGAACATGTGGCCAGGAATTCAGTGACAAACTCTCGCAGTTCTAGCTTTGCTACATGGGAACTAAATGGGGCTTTAGCGGTTGCCAGGTTTTAAGGGAATTTCCCACACATCATTATAGTTTGTTTTGTCATTGGACTGGCTGATTAACTCATTCTGTTTCCTATCCTAGTTTATATTGGGGAGGTTTAGTTTTTGGCCTGTAGGAAGTAAATGGAGACAGGGATTTCCAAAGATTGTCTTATAAGGCACATTTTTCAGTGGGTTACATAGGACATTTTTACAGCCACTCAGCGCTCTATTTAAACAGCTGCTGATTTCCACGGGGGTGCAGCTCAGTTAAGAATGATGGACAGCATTAGATCTAGGTATTCTGGAAAACCTGTTGTTGGAAGATGCACAAAATATTTGACGCAGAGGTGCTTGTTCTTGGCAGGAAAAGAAGTCTTTGGTAGCACACCACTGTTTCTTTCTTTCATTGATTTTAAGACCAGAAAGGACCACTATGATCATCTAGTCCAACCTTCTGTACAACACAGGGCAGAGAATTTAACAGAATGACTTCTGCACTGAGCCCAATGTCTGCTGCATCTTTCAGACACAATACAATCGGCCCTGGGATTTAAGCCCTGTTACCAGGCCCTCCGTGGGATCTGAACCCAGGACTTTGGCACCATAAACAAGCCCATACTCCCAGGCCATCTGGCAGCTTCTTGTTCCCACCTCTGAAAGAAAGAAGCAAATTGCTCCACTGCACAGTTTGATTTAAAAAACAAAAAACCCTCTCTGCAATCTGCCTCTGCTGCCCAGAGCTGAGCGTTCTATAGTATGAGAAAGAAAGACCGGGGGGATGGAGGGGGAACTTGATAACAGTCTTAAAATCTATCACGGGCTGTTATAGGTGGGACAGTGTCAATTGTTCCCCATGACCACTGAAGGTAGGACAAGGCCCAATCTGCAGCATGGGACACTTAGAAAGTGTTTCCTAATATCTAACCTATCAGTAAGGGCAGCTCAGCTCTGGAACAGGCTTCCAAAGGAGGTCGTGGAATCCTGATCACTGGAGGTTTTTAAGAACAGGCTGGACAAACCCCTGTCAGGGATGGTCTAGGTTCTCTTGGTCCTGCCTCAGCACAGGGGACTGGAGTAGGTGACCTCTCGAGGTCCCTCCAGCCCTACATTCCTATAGTGTGGGTAACGAGCACTCAGTTCCCACCCTCGGTTTCTCATTCAGGGAGTGTCCACATTGCACAGTTAACTTGGGCTCTTACAATGGTTTTAGCCTTAACCCTCCTGCCATCTAGATAGGAAAACCTCTGACGTGTTTGAGTCTAGTGTACCCGGCGGGAGGTGGGGTTAGAACCCAGGCTCCCATTTCACTCTGGCTGGACCCTGCTCACTTTGCACTGAGGATGCAGGTTAAACCACCTGAGTGCCCATAATCTTCCAATGCCTTCCCACAATCACCCCCAAAGGACAGACAAGTTCTCCTGCAACTGACTGGGAAAGAATCCTAGAGCGTCTCAGCTCAACGAACCATGGGCTGTGCCAGAACCATGGGGGGGGGGGGGAGGGGGACAGAACAACAGGGCTAGGCTAATCCATAAGCTCAGAGCTGGCGCCGATCCTCTGTGTGATCTATGCTGTGTGGATATGCCCTCCCCTGCTGACCAGGAAGGCAGGAGCACTCACTCCGAAGTGATCTCACTGCCTATTAAAGAGTGAGGGTGACATGCTATGAAGGGAGTCCCATTCAGTCCCAAGGGGGAGAGCTGGTGGCTAGAATGCTGGGCAATGGGGGAGTGTCACTGGGCTCCCCAAAGAAAGTGAGAGACTTGCATCTGAACCAAAACGGGCTTGATCCTGAAGGCTCAAATCTCTCCCTGACTTCAGTGGGGGCTGAGAGCTCTCAACACCTCATAAGACCAAGCCCTATATGGGATCTGTTCCAACACCCATTAAAATCAATGGAAAGTTGGGGATGAGAACCAGTGTTACCAGCTCTTATCATGTGACCACAAGTCTCACTATATTTGGTATTTTCCTTAAAACCCCAGCTCTTTGAAAATGAGAACCTCAGCTCCCGTTAAAGAGAAAAGCACGTTTCTAGCCCTCATGGTAGCAGAGAACAACTTGTGAATGTGACCCCCTAAAGATTCAAAACCCAGAGGGCAAATAAAGAGACCCTAAATTGATTCTTTTTTCAAATCTCATGATTATTAATCCAATTAATCTCACGACGTTTGGGGCCCAGGCTCATTAATTTTGAACGCTTGGGGTTGGCAAAACTGCACTACTCACATGAGTAACCTTTATATGAGCAGTTCCGTTGCAACTGATAGCCCAGTTCACATAAATCAAGACTCTTCACTAGGGTAAGAGGTGCAGGAGGGGTCCCTAACAGAGACCTTCTCCTTACCAAATATTGAAAAGATGAAAGTCTGTATAGACTAAACAGTAATAATACATATATTCTATATGAACACACACACGTTCATTAGTTAATGCTTATAATCCAATTCCTTATTTATTTATATTACCAAAGCCTGGTAATGAGCTACGACCCTGTGGTGCTAGATACTATAAAAAGATGCACCGAAGATGTGTTTTATGAGTGCTAAGTTTATTATTGTTGCTGTTATTTTAACAACAATAATTTCCATAGATAATCTCCGGGGAGATCAAAATGTATAAAGCAGTGAAAGCAGTTTCTAGAATTCCAAGTTCTTTCTTTGTTTCAGTGAACCTTGCTACCTGGCACTGGGTGGTTGTATTAACATAATATATCCATCACCATGCACAGAGAAAAACAACAGCTTCATCTCCTCAGCTGGAATATTGATATTTTAAAATGTAAATGGTTTACATACAAAATGCAGCCTTTAATCCAACCTTTTTTTAAAAAAATAAATTCAAATTAATGTTCTAAAGACATAGAAAAAGGGTTTTTCTATCTGCTTTATTTATCTGAACATTGCAAAGGATCTCAAAACGGAGCTATACATGTATATCAGCTATCATTGGAAGTAATGAGTGTATTTTTCTAATCTTTCCAACGCCAACTTAACAACCCATTTCCAATATCATGCATAATAATTAATTTGTTTTCCATATAGTAATAAGATTAACAACTTCGCATTTACACGGGGTACTGAGTCATGTTCAAATAAAATAAGTTCTAATGAGAAAAATTGGATGTGGCAGCAAATCAATGTTCCACTAAGCAATCCAGGTTTATGTGTGTTTGTCTGTCTTTTCAGCATGTATTTTTGTCAAGATTCCACTGTAAACAAGATAATTTCTTTCATGTTGGGTTAGCCTGGGTAAATATGTTTAATGAACAACAAATGTATTGTAAATATTGAAATAAATCTAAGTGCCTTACAGAACAGCTGTGAATCTATAAGGTGCTTTAAAAGATACACGATATTAAATATGTAGACTACGTTTAATCAATGAGGTACACAGTGTGAGGTTACATGAGCCATGCACAGAGAGTTGTTTTAGAATCATTCTAACATGGCTTGCTTAAAAACAAAAGAACATCATATACAATCGGTATATTTTAAAGAAGCCCTTTTGGGGCGAATACTTCTAGATTCCACAAGGAAGTGGTAAAATATTGCAATGAATTTACAGAATTATGTTATAGAAAAAGATGTAGGTTAAGAGAGTGTCTCTTTCTTTCTAATATGTGATAGCTGTGCAGAGATGAGTCACTCTGAAAGTACCTTAGAGTAGCTATTGGAGTGCATCTCCACCTGCAAGGTCTCCCCTATGTGGAAGAGTTAACTCACTGCTGATGCGCCCCCTCGTGGCTGGGTGTGGGGTAACAGACCTCTCTCTGGCACCCTCCTGCCGACAGCCAGTCCAGTCCTGCAGCCGTCTCTCTTCTTGCAACTGGGCCCTCCAGCCAGATCATGTTTTAATTCCACTCCTTCTGGGGTAACAAGGGTACAACTAAAAGTCCCCAAATGTCCCAACACAAAAGATCCTGCTGCCCCTTTGGGGCTTTATCTTGGCCTGACCTTGAGGCTGAGTCTTCAGCCCCACCCTGGGCTCCGTAATCCTTAAATTGGGCTTGTATGCCCTATCCTCAGGGCTGGCAGGGGAACCCAGGCCCGCCCTCTGCTCCAGGTTGTGGTCCAAGGGCCCTATATTGAGCAGCTGGGTCTGCTCCTTCAGACGTGCTGCTGCTTTCTCTGGGCCACTTCCTACCTCCGAGCCCCTTGCGTGGCTCCCCTGCACCCTGTGCTTAACAAAACTCTTCCTCTGATTCCCAGGCCTCTGGCTTCTCCCTAGGCTCTCCCCGCTCCTCCTTTCTTGCCTGGAACACTGCTGCCTTTCTGTGCCCAGCCCCCTCGCCAGTGCCCACCACAGGGGCTAATTCGGTGCCTGGGGCCTTCTGCAGCCTGTCTGCCTCAACCCCTCCTTAGCCAGGGGCAACTCCCAGCTCAGAAATCAGGGCCTGCAGCAGAGCCAGTCTCCAGGAAACCTAATGAGCACAGCTGGCCTGCGGTAGGATGCCTGATTAAGCCCAACAGTAGCCGCAGTTCATAGACAGCTCGAAATTTTTGCTTCTGTCTTGGACCCTGCCCTGCCTCACTCCAGGTAACCTGGCTTTGACCCTCAGCTCCGATTCCCGGCTCCGGCTCTAGTTCCTGACTCCAGTTTACCACCTTGGGCTCTGACTTCTGACTCTGACCTGTAGCTCTATCACCTGGTCTTGGACTCCAGCTCTGACCCTGGGATCCAATTTCTGGCTACTGACACCTGCTCTAGCCACTAGGCATGGCTTCTTCTCTAACCAGTAGGTATAACCACCTCTATGCCAGTCACTGACATCTGTCTCCTGGGTTTCTCTGCCCTGGGTACCTCTCCTGGACCTCCCTATAGCTTTTGTTACCTTCTTTGATCAAGTCTGACACACCCTCCAGGCGCAGCAAGGTGAGCTAACTGAGCTTGCAGGCTCCTGTTAACTCTTTGTTCACCTGTGTGGGGTAGACACTCCCCATCATGCCTAACACAATCATTTCTCTTTTGGCAGGGCCTATGTTTCAGGACACCCTATGCTTCTAAAACAGCAGAGTAATGTGCTTTCCAGATTGGAAACAGTTACACACATGAGCTGTTTGACTGAGGTGAGTTAAATATTCACATGTATAAGCTGTGTCCTCTCATTGACGCCTCCACTTCTACCAGCCTTTTGTGTCTAAAGGATGACCCTGACTATAGGCCACTGATGTGAAATGAAAACCAAATTCTCACAACATTTTACAGTCTAGGAAGTGTGATCAGACACTGGCTCAGCGATATCTGTAAATCGTGGTGGGCCCTGGGTGACCATGTAACTTAAAGTCCACTGAAGTCCCATGTTAAGGATTTTTAGGGGACGTGAGTGGCACAAGAGCCCTGAACCAAAGTGCATTTTACACACTGCTAGTTTGTTGCCATATCTTGGGGTCCCATCTCCCCCAGGCTGGAACAACTCACAGAGGGGAGAGGAAATGCCATTAAATTCTACTCATGATGTTTCCTGCTCATTCTTCCATTGGGGGCAGGGGGTTGGATCTCTTCCTATCCCTGCAAAAGAAGCCAGTGGTCCAACTTCCTTCTCTTGTGAATCCCTCCAGAGCTGCACATACCTCAGGGGATCTGACGGAGGCAATGGGCATCCATGCCTCCTCTTTCCTGTCCAGCCCCACCAGCATCTTCGCAGCCCTGGACAGCAGAGCTCTTGCAAGAGCTTTGTTTCTAGGGGATCCCATTACCCTGGTAGCCCCTGGGGCGTGTGGAGTTCTTCAGCATGGAGAGAAAAGCGTTGCCAGTTAACACAACCTCAATGTGTATTGGCCGGGGTTCTTTTCCCCATAGGTTTGGAGGTGTGTGAGAATCTGGAGGAGCCCAGATCAGCCCTTTGACTTGTCCCCTCCAGCTCCGTGGAGCTGGAATCCTGTGAAAGCCCTATGGAAAGCAGGGAGACGGGGACAGCTTTGCCACAGAGTTGGAACCATCCCTTTCACAAGAAATGAGTCCCATTGCAGCACAGATACTGGACAGAAAAATCCTGGCCCTAATGGAGTCAATGGGGGCAGGATTACCTAGAGAGTGCATGGGCCTGTACATTTTTAGCTTTGGGGGCCCGGTTCTGCAGTCCGGACTAGGCAAAACTCCCAGTGAAGTCACTATGGCTCAGGTCCTCAAAGAATCTGGATCTGGGCCTGTCTTACTGGAGTTGACGTCAGTGGGAATTTGCCTGATGAAATGTAATTGGTGCGGTTAGAAGTCCCCTGTTACGCTAAAAGCAGGACGGAGACCAGAGCGCTTAAAAGGGCCATGAACTTAAAGACCACGGATATTGGGAGAGTTTGAAACTGAGAGAGGTCAAGTACTTAACCCAAAGCAAAACATAACTGACAATTATGGCTTCAAAAAGCCCAGTGTATAAAACACAGGACGCTGTAAAACAGCTCAATCCTGCCTACAATATATTTCATCCTTCGTCGCTCTTAGGTGGATTAGTACAAATTAAATTTCACGTCAACCTGCACAAGGCTGGAAATGCTCTATTAGGCGGTAGGCTGGTGCTTCCTAACCTTTGTGGTCCTGTGACCCACCGATCACAAACATAACCATTTCCTGACCCAACATTCTGACAAACCATCCTGGAACTCATCCAATGTGAGGAATATACACAACCCAGTCTTTGCCTTGGACAATGGCTGTCATTGCTCAGAACCCCAGCTCGCAAAGCTACAGAGTTGTTAATGGAAGTAAGTGCATCACGCCTTATTAGCAAGAGGTGGGTACTCAACCCTGACGGAACTCCGGCATTCAAAGCGTGAGCCTGTAAATCAATTTTCAGGATAAGAAGGAAAAAAAATCACCAGATTATCATCAGAGAGTTTTACTGCTGGGGCCAGCCTGTGCAAAGGAGGCCACTTCCCCTTTCCTTCCAATGGGTTAGGGTCTGAGGGGCTGATCCTCAGCAGGTGTAAACTGCTGCAGCTCCATGGACTACATTAGCTGTAGGTCTAGCCCATTAACCACATACGCCAAGGGGACAGACAAAGAACAGGCCCAACCAAGAGAGAAACTAATACTACTAAAAATACCTCGCCCAAGTCATCCTTAGTGTCATTCTGTTGACTTCCTTGAGGAATCTGGTCCCAAATGTAGTAATTAAGCAGTGCTGAGTTATTATTGTCATTTATAGTGCAGTACCCATCGTGCTAGGTGCTGTACGTACATGCAAGAGACAACCTCTAGCCCCAAGAACTTACAATCTAAATAGACAAGAGGTGGAAGGGAAAGTGACTTGAGCAAGATCACACAGGAGGACTGAACCACACTCTTTCTTCAGTAATATTGTTGCTCTATTATTCGCTTTCCTCTTCAAACTGCATGCCTCATCCTCTGCTCCTCATCGTTTCTCCCTTTAGTTGGAGTCTGTGGCCAGTATTATTAATTCTTCATATAGTCCACTGTTAGGCTCAGCAATCCAATCCAGTACTTTTTTTTTGCATTTCTTTGTATATTACAAAATGTCTGAAATGCCTCGTCCTCCTCATTATGAGAGTGGGGCAAATAATGGATTTGTCAGTTTGCTGGCAATTCTGAAAAACGGGGGTGGGTGGGTGGAAATTCACTTTGGGTTGACTCCCCACCTTTTTTTTTTTTTTGCTGATTGAAAAAGTAAAAAAGAATTCGGGCTGAACAAAACATTTTGTTTCAATTTCAAGCATCTTCTTACATTTTTGAATATTTAAAAAATAAAATGGACATACATTTCTAAACAAAAAGTCATTTTGAACTGAAAAACACCACCACTAAATGTTTTGACATTTGGGGGATTTTTTTTCCAGCCTAAGCAATTCAGCTCCACTGGTACGAATTTGCAAAGTGTTTCAGTGCCTCTGAAGCTGCATTTTTCACTGAAAAAAACTTTTGCCCAGAAAATGTCCCCTAGAGCTACTTAGGACCAAAGTGCAATCAGACGGTGACCCCACGGCTTGGCCACCACTGCTGTTGGGTATGGGGGTAATTGCTTTAGAATATATACTTGGACTGTAGATGATATTTGTGTGGCGCATAAAGAGTAGTGTTATCACAGCTGTCTGGGGAGAAACGGGGTGTGGCATTTGAATGACGACTAAGGCGGACAGCTGTATAATTTATTTATTTAACTAACACCTAGGAATAATTTACAAAGTAGACCCAGCACTGATGCTATTGTGCTAACCAGGATGTTCTCTCTATTTTACGCTCTCTCCTGTTTATGTAAGTGTAACCCAGGCCTGCTCGGTGTGGCGCTCCGTCCCCTCAGCCCAGCTGGAGATTGAGGAGTCTGCTACAGCCTTAGCTAAGAGGTGGGTGGTTTTTAGCTCATGCACTGGAGCAGTGGTTCTCAACCTGCAGCCTGCGGGCCACTTGCGGCCCAATCAGCACACAGCTACGGCCCATGTGACTCCTCATGGCCATACAGGTAGTATATATGGACACCACGTGGGGCTGGCTCTCCCACTCCTCCCCCCGCCACGTGGGGCTGGCAAGAGCCCTCCCAAATTGCCCACACTCCCCTCCCACTGAGAGGTTGGGGTCACTGCTCAATTGAGCCCTGCCTGCCCCTTGTGCAAGGCTGGGGTCACTGCTCACTTGATCCCTGCCTCCCCCCCTGCACCAGGCTGGAGTCGCCCCTCAACCTCTCCCTGCATGTTCCTCTGCACCATACCCCTTTTTTGGGGACAAAAGTGAGTATTTGTCCCGTTTGCTCTTGTCAACTGATCAAGTCAGCAAGAACAAAGGGGACAAATGCCCACTTTTGCCAAAACAGTCGGGCCAGCCAAGAAATGGCTTAAAAAAGGGACTGTCCCGGCCAAACCGGGATGCATCGTCACCCTACATATATATTGTGTGGTTGCAGCCCACCTAACACGTAGAGAGCTGCATGCCCTGCCCTCAATGGTAAATAAGTTGAGAACCACTGCACTAGAGGCTCATGCATTTAGCTCCAAGGTCCCAGGTTCAATCCCGCCCCCCAGCAGCCGGGGGTCTGTCAGCCTTACATAAGCCAATAGGAAATGTGGCTGTGAGGAATGTCCTACAGGAGGTGCGGCAAATCTAAACTTCCTGCTCAAGCTTAGCCCTGGATCGCAGGGCAGTTACCCAAGATGCAGTTCTGAGCATCTTTGGGGTGTTTTACAGCTGAGAGACAGTTTCAGCTGGGGCCTGAACACTGTGACAGGATGTTTGGCTTCAATTCAGCTTTTAGGAGTGGCTGTGGTGAACTTTGGACTTCAGAGAAAGCCGCCCAGACAGGAGATTGGAGTCACAGATCATGGCTGTCTGCTCTGGGGCCACTGGTAGAAGGACAACGAGGCAGATTCAGCCCTAGGGCTGGCACAGGAACTAAGAGGAGGTGGGGTACCTCTTCAGGCTTCAGCTGTCCGCAGCTGGGGCCAGAGCCAGGGCTGTGCACCCCACCCCATCCCCCGTGCCTGCAGCTGGGGCCAGAATGAGGGCTGTGTGCCCCTCTCACTGTGGCGGTGGGGCTTGGGCTGTCAGTCCCCCCACTCCCGCTGGCTGGAAAGCATTGCATAAGCCTAGCTAACCTAGGCACTTTTGAAAATCCTGCCCTTGGCAGCCCAGCGTTAGGCTCCTATTCTTGAAAATCTCAGCCTCGGCCCTTATGAATCGTGCTAAGTTCTTCACCTCAAAATACCTTTTTGGAGTTGGCTCTGCCAGGTACCGATGTGGTCTATCAAATAGTACTTTTTAGTGCTTTTAAATTTCTTGTCTTTAAATTTCATTGCGTGTATGGGGCCTTTTATTCTCTTAGGAGAGAGTAACTAGGAGTGTCCATTGCTTCCTCTTTACCATCTGCTATTTGGGATGCCTCTTGTTTGTCTCCTCTCAAAACTAGAGGACTGACCTTTTAAAATTTCTCCTTGTATGTCTCTGATTAATCTCATCACCCACTGCTGAACCACCTCTAAATCCATGGAAATTAGGAGCCTAAATACCTTTGAGGATCTAGGTATGTCCTTTTTGACATGAGGTGACCAGAACAGACCATGCAATTCACCATGATGTGTATCATCTATCTAGATAGTGGTATTATAATATTTTCTGTATTATTGTCTACATCTTTCTTAATGCAGCCAAACGTTGTATTTGTTTTTGTACAACCACTTTATAAGAGCAGAGGTTTCCACTACTATGATGAGCTGGGAACAGTGAAGCTACTGACTAGGCCTTTCATCTCCACAATTCTCCCTTGGAACTGGATCCAATATCAGATGAGAAGCCAGTGGAGTGCACAGAGCACAAGTGATTGACTTGATCAGCAATCGGCGAGTGGGACAAGCTGGAATGCCCTGGGTAGTAGGCATTCAAGTAATGCAGGCTAGAAGAGACAAACACTTGGTCATTTGATCATTGTTCAAGAAGAATTGGTCCCATGGGGATCAGTTCTTGGCCCTACACTATTAGACATTTTTATCAATGACCTGAAAAAAACAAACACCTAAAATTGTCACTGATAAGGTTTACAGCTGACACAACAACTGGGGGAGTGGTAAATAATGAAGACAACAAGTCACTGAATCAGAGTGATCTGGATATCCTGGTGAGCTGGGTGCAAGCAAACAAAATGTGTTACAATATAGACAAATGTAAAGTCACACATCTTGAAATAAAGAATGTAGGCCATACTTACAGGATGGGAGACTATCCTGGGAAGCAGTGACTCTGAAAACAACCAGGGGCCAGGGGGTTAATGGTGGATAATTACCTCAACATGAGCTCCACGGGGGATGCTGGGGCCAAAAGGGATAATGTGATCTGTGGACATATAAAGAGGGGACTATCGAGTAGGAGCTGATACCTCTGAATGTCTCACTCATAGCATGCTCTTCATTTTCTGTGTGCCCAACATAGACAACATGAAGATATTTGAAGCTGAACACAACAACTGCCTCCATCAGCATTGGCTCAATTTCAGTGGCTTTCTTGGTTTAGACATACTTTTTTAGAATGGAAGACCAAAGAATTCTGAAGTGTGTTTACCAAGAAATGCTGCTACGTAACACAGCATGTGATCACATGGATGGTGGGGTGATAAGATTGCCAGTGATGGACATAAACTATATTTAGTCCAACTCACGGACCAACTCACGGACCTAGCCAGAGATCAACTCGGCTGATGCTTGATCTGCAAGGAGGCCACATCCCTTGGGGATTTGCCATGATAATGATGATTTGGCACTGGTACAACTGCTACTGGAATCCTGTGTCCAGTTCTGGTGCCCACAGTTCAAGAAGGATGTTAATAAACTGGAAAGAGTTCAGAGAAGAGCAACAAGAATGATTAAAGGATTGGAAAACCTGCCTTATAGTGATAGACTCAAGGAGCTCGATCTATTTACCTTATCAAAGAGCAGACTAAGTGGTGATTTGATCAGTCAGTCAATAGATACCTATCTGGGAAACAACATTTGATAATGGAGAGCACTTAAATCTAGCAGACAATGATATAACAAGATCCAGAGGCTAGAAGATTCAGATTGGAAATAAGGTATATATTTTTAACAGTGAGGGTAATTAATGATTGGAATCTTATCCAAGGCTGTGGTGGATTCTTCATCGCTGAAAATTATAAACCAGGTTTGGATATATCAAAATGTCAACCGCTACTACTGAACTTTAAACAGGAATTAAATCAGGGAAGTCCCATGGCCTGTTATGCAGGGGGTCAGATTAGATGATCACAATGGTCTCTTCTGGCCTTATGATGTATGAAATCTCAGATTGTCCAGAGATGGTGGCTGCTATCTGGTGGCTGCTATCTGGATCTCAAGAAGAATACTCCAGCGGTGAATGTTTCTTTGAGACATATGGCTGGTGAGATGAAGGCAGCTGGGAGGTTAAGGGAGCTACTAGCCAGCTGAGTTGGACAATAGAGGAAGGCAAGGAGGTAGGATTTAGGGTTGCTAACTTTCTAATTGCACAAAACTGAATACCGTAGCCCTGCCCCTTCCCTGAGGCCCCTCTACTGAGGCCCCTCCCCCTGCTCACTACATTCCCTCTCCCTCGGTGGCTTGCTCTCCTCCACCCCTCACTCACTTTCACTGGGCTTGGGCAGGGACTTGGGGTGCAGGAGTAGGTGAGGGCTCTGGCTGGGGGTGTGGGCTCTGGGGTGGGGCTGAGAATGAGGGGTTTGGGGTGCAGTGGGGGCTCCACACTGGGCCTGAGGGATTTGGAGTGCGGGAGGGGGCTGCAGGTTGAGGCAGGGAGTTGGGATTTGGGAGGGAGTGAAGGTTCTGGGTTGGGGGTGCTGGCTCTGGGGTGGAGCTGGGGATGAGGGGTTTGAGGTGCAGGAGAGGGCATGGGCTCTGGGGTGGAGAGGGCTCCAGGTATGTGGGAGCTCAGGGCTGGGGCAGGGGGTTAGGACATGGGCTTATCTCAGGCAACTCCTGGTCAGCGGCGCAGCAGGACTAAGGCAGGCCACCTGCCTGTCCTGACACCATGTTGTGCATGCTCCGGAAGCGGCCAACAGGTCCGGCCCTAGTAGGTGGGTGGGGGGGAGGAGGTGGCTCCGTGCGCTGCTCTCGCCTGCAGGCATCTCCTCCCCATCTCCCATTGGCCAGTTCCCGGCCAATGAGAATGCAGAGCCAGTGCTTGAGAGGCCCATGCCCCCCCCCCCAGGAGCCGGACACGCTGGCTGCTTCTGGGGCGCAGTGCAGTGCCAGGACAGGTAGGGACTAGCCTGCCTTAGTGCCACAGCACCACCAACCAGACCTTTAATGGCCCAGTTGGTGGTGCTGACCGGAGCCGCAAGGGTCCCTTTTCGACTGGGTGTTCCAGTCGAAAACTGGACACCTGGTCACCCTAGTAGGATTGCATGTTGTTACTTTCCTTCTTCTGCTAGCTCTTCTGCCTTTATCTGTGGGAACCCCACTATTCTGACTCTGGAGGTTAAATATTAGGAAAAACTGTCTAACTATAGAGGTAGTTAGTTCTGAAATAGATTTCCAAGAGAGGTTGTAGGATCCCCATCATTGGAAGTTTTGAAAAACTGGTTGGACAAACTTGTCCTGGATAGTCTAGATTTACTCGGTCCTGTCTCAGCACAGGAGGATGGACTAAATGACCTCTGGAGGTCCCTTCCAGTCGCCAACCCTACATTACTATCATTCTGTGAGCAGATGCTATATTCCCTTTGCTCAAGAGTACAACTATGGTCTTTTAAAGCGTCTCTAGTTGCTTACCTTTTCCTACCAGCCCTGCTTTTATCTTGCCAGGGCTGGCCTTCAGTGAGTTCTTTTCAAGTCTCCCAATTTCATAGACACTTAAAATGTCACCTACCTCAACTTTAAGAACTTTAGAGAAAACCATCTGAACAAAACCAAAAAACGCTCTTCCAAAAATAATCATATATTGCAACACTCGCAATGGAACGCATTTACCAGCCTCACAGTCAGCAACAAAACAAAACACCATTCTCTGGAAAACTTGTAAAAAAAACAAAAAATGCACCAGATCCTCAGCTGGTGTAAATTGGTGTCACTCCAACAAATACCAGCTGAGGATCTGACCCAATATCTTTGTTTAAGCATAACAAAATTAAAAATAGCAATAAAGTAAAAAAAAAATCTAGTGTAATTTATTACACTTACAAATGTATTTCTCCTTATTTTGCATTAAACATGGTTATGCAAGTTTCCTCAAGCATAGGTGACGTGACAATATAGATGTTGCCCTTTGAGAGGTCAGAGTTTAAGGAAGTAGAATAAATCCTGCACAGGAGACAAGAACCTAAATTGGATTTATCCTATGCAGGATTAACTTTACACCTGTATTTGTGAAAACAAATAAATATAAAATGCCCATTAGGTCAAGAATGCCCTTTTACCCTCACTGCAGTTAGTGTTGCTTTTCTGTGCTCTGCCAGATACACTCCTGATAAGCCACGTATGCACACTGACTATACAATTACAAGCTGATGATATTTGTACAGTTATAGACCATTCCACACAGAAGGGGCAATATGCAGACCTTGCTTAGGCAAAACAACCATTCAAGCTGCAATTCTTACTTCAGATTTTGGCTCTAACAAAGAAGATACGTGGCCTTGTGGAGGATCCTGGACGGGAAGCTTTGGTTATTATATATGTTGGTGTAACCCCCCCTTCTGTTGTATGTCGGTTTTTTTTCACATTCTGCTGAATCATCAGGTGTGAAGGCTGCCAAGAGCACAACATCTAACTAAACACACCAATGGTCTGATGCAATTTGGTCAGCCCTATCTCCCATGGATTTTGTGAGCAGTTGTTTGGCTGAGGCCATAAATCTGTGCATTTCCCAGTCAATTTTAAGTGCAGACGGGCAGCTAAGCAAAAAGAATAGAGTGACAGTAACATGTTAAACCTAGTGAAGAGGAGAAACCTGGGCATGGGACAAATAGGCCTCTGAATATTTCTCCTCTCCCCCTGCCTGGGCGTATAGCAGACTGTACCTGTTTCATCTTTTCTTTGGTTGAAAGAGCTTTTACCGCCACCTTCTTGAGTTCTTAAATAGAAAGCTCTGCTCAGCCCCAACTACAGAATCACTAACGGGGCTAAAAAAAAAAAAATAAGTAAAACTATCGACCTCTCTCAAAGTCATGAATCGGACAGAACGGGTGATGTGCGTGGCTGGGTGATACTGGCACACACTGCGTTCCTAGCCAGGGCGCCAGCACCTTTGTAGAAGTGTGCGGGGGGGGGGGGGCAGTGCCAAGGTTCTGAGGCTGGCTGCTCATGCAGTGAGCCAGCTGCCCTCTCTTCTGGCACCACAGCGCCTCCCCAGCAGAATCTATTATTCTGCGTGGGGGGCGTGGCGGAAGAGAAATCTGCAGCGGACATGAATTCTTCGCCTATGTTTCTTTTGTTAAAAAGTGTGGGGGGGTGTCATGGCCCCCTGCCCCCCCCCACAAATTCTGGCACCGGTGGTTCCTAGGCTACAATCCATTAGCTTCAATGGGCTTTGGCCCATAGAGGGGCCCAGGGTACACTGCAGCAGAGTGTCTCACTGCATAACCTCTGGTAACTACCGCAGACCCCTGTAATGAGTCTCTTAGGCCTTGGCTACACTGGTGCTTTACAGCACTGCAACTTTCTCACTCAGGGGTGTGAAAAAAGTTACTGCGCTGTAAAGCACCAGTGTAAACAGTGCCCCAGCGCTGGGAGTGCGGCTCCCAGCGCTGTAAGCTAATCCCCACGGGGAGGTGGAGTACCTGCAGCGCTGGGAGAGCTCTCTCCCAGCGCTGGGGCCGCGACCACACTCGCACTTCAAAGCGCTCCCGTGGCAGCGCTGTACAGCTGCAAGTGTAGCCATACCCTTAGATGGAGATTTAAGACAATAAAAAAAGCCATGTCATAAGGCATTTAAAAAGCTTTAGGAGTCAGATCCTCAGCTGGCATAAATCATGATAGCCCCTTTGCAATCAATACATTACACTGAGCTAGGCTGAGTTGTGCTAGCTGAAGATCTGGCCCTAAGTGGGTAAATACATAGCATTGACTAATTATCCCTTTATAAATAAAAGTGTATTATTTAAAGCGAATAGGAAAAAGCAGTAGAGGCTTAGGAGCTTCAGACAATCAGCGTGAGCTGAAGTTGGCACTTTGGACGGGGTGGTGGGGGTCTACACTACAAAATTAGGTCTATGTAAGCTGCCTGGTGTCAACTTAGCTGTACACACATCTACACTTAAATCTGTCTGTTAGAGGGGAGGGATAGCTCAGTGGTTTGAGCATTGGCCTCCTAAACCTAGGGTTGTGAGTTCAATCCTTGAGGGGGCCATCTGGGGCAAAAATTGGTCCTGCTAGTGAAGGCAGGGGGCTGGACTCAATGACCTTTCAAGGTCCCTTCCAGTTCTAGGAGATTGGTATATCTCCAATTATTAATTAAAAAAAGTCTTTCCTGATGTAAATTCCCCATTACAGATGCTCCCTGGGTTATGCAAATCTGACTTATGCAAACCCACACTTACAGAAAAAGTTCCATAAGCATTTTGGGTTTTTTTGGCATAACTGTTAGGTATACGTCCCTGACTTATGCAAAATTCGACTTACGCAAGGCGTTCTGGAATGGAATGCTTGCGTAAGTCGGGGAGCATCGGTACAGCGATGCAGTACCAACACCTCCAAGGGTTGACGTACTGAGGTTGACACAGCGAGAGTGTAGACACTGTTACCTATGTCAGCCTTAACAGTCCTCCAGCAGCTGTCCCACAATGCCCAGCACTGACTGCTCTGGTCACAATTGTAAACTCCACTGCCCAGGGATCACAGAGAATGGGAGCCACCCCATTTTAAAACCCTGTGAATGTCTGAAATGCCTTTTCTTGATTGCCCATCTTGGTGAGCTCACCTAGCAGCTCACCTTTGTTGTGTGCAACTGCCCAGCTGACCACACCAGCTACAGACATGCTCCAGCTAGACGTAAACAGGAGATACTGGATCTCCTGGGCCTGTGGGTAGAAGAGACTGCGCAGGCACATGTCTGGACCAGCCATAGAAACGTGAACATCTATGAGCAGATTGCTTGGGAGATGAAGGAGAAGAGGTATGACCAGGGTCATCAGCAGTGCCACATGAAAGCCAAGGAACTGTGGCAGGCATGTCAGAAAGCCAGGAGGCCAACAGTTGACCCAGTGCCAAGCCACAGACCTGCCACTTTTACAAAGAGCTGTATGCCGTACTTGTCAGAGACCCCACCAGTCCACCGCACGCCATCGTGGATACCTCTGAGAAACCCAAGTCACATGCCCCTGGTGTGAACAATGAGGAGGAAGAGGAGGGGGGCATGCAGTGATGCTGGCAGACCAGGTGCCAGATCTTGTGAAGGCTGTAGCCTTCAGCTGAGCACTGACAAATTCATAGCTGGAAACTAGACCAGACCAGTATGTTAGTATTGTTCAAGACAAGTGTTGTTAGACTTCTAAAGGATGTATTTAGTGTTTGGACTCTAAAATGTTTATAAGTTGCTGCATGGATTAATCTTACTTGTAATATATGTATATATCCCATGTGATAAGGTGGGATATACAAGTTTTGCTTTATAACTGTACAAATGCCTGCTCAGAGCTTGTGAACTCAGGCAGGAGGAGTGGTTCCCCTGCCCATCAAGGAGGACTAACAAAACTAAGCATAGGCGCCACCTGTGGAAAATGGTGCCAGCATTCACTGCCATTGTCCTAGTCTCAGTTTCATGCAACAGAGCAATTCCTGCCTCATTTCCCTCACCACTGGTGTGCTGTTGTCACCCCGGCTGGAGTTGTGAGTAACACCAGGCACAAACACTCCCAAGCAGAAGTGTCAATCAGCTGGTCTTGTTTTAAGCTTTAGGAGAGCAAGGGAAGGGAGTTCTGAATCATAACTTTCACTTTCCGTTGCAACTGTACCGACAATAGTACCTCTGTGTGTGTTATCTGCTGGTGCTGCCATTGTGGCCTTCAGGAGTTCCCCCTCCACACCCATGGAACACCTGAGCCAGGTAAGGAGAGAGAAGAGGACTTGTGATGACATGTTCAGCGAGATCCTGCAATCCAGTGCTGCTTTAGACTGTGAGCGGAGGGCCTGGCTGGAGGATGAACATTGCAGACTGTATGGATAAGGAAAGAGCAGACAGGAGAAAGGCACAGGAGTCGCAGAGGGAGATGCACCAGGACATACTGGGGCTTCCCTGGCACCAAACACAGATGCTGCAGACTCTGGTGGACCTACAGGTTCAACAATCCTGGACTCACCTCCCTTTGCAGTCCATGGATAACCCCAGTATAGCACCTCCCTCCCCTCCACATGACATTAGGTGCCACATCCCTACCCCTACCACCCCACACTAGGGGACATTATGGACAAACAAAGTTTCACAGTTGGCGTATATATGTGACTGTTCCTTCCCCTTCTTTAAGCTCTGTTCCATACATTTAAGAAGGTTTAAATGTATTTGCTTTTAACTTGCACTGCATTTTTAAGTGTTTTCATTACTCAATAAAACTATTGTCTAGAAAATAATTAAGATTTTAGTTCAACATATGCTGCTGAATGCCTGGCGGTAGTGAAAGTACTCACTATTGTTGTACATTGTGACAACTCATAGGATCAGTGACAAACAATGCAATAATCATAAATATACAGCAAGCACTGCAAAACTAACAGGTGCATAGTCAGTGTTTATTCATAGATGCGCCCAGTAAACCACATGATTGTTAACAGGCCCCCAAAGAGCAGGGCCAGGGAGAGTACTGTACACCACAATGCATTACTGTGACTTGCTGTTAAAGTGCTCTTTCAAAGTCTCCTTGAGTTGTATAGCTCTGCATTGAGCTCTTCTGATAGCTTGTGTCTGGCTGTTTAAACTCAGCAGACAGCCGCTCCACCTCCTCCCTGGCAGCAGCTTTTCCCTCACAGATATCATGCAGGACACAGCAGGCAGCTATAACTATTGGGACGTTTTTCTCACTGAGATCCAATCCTTGAGTAAACAATGCCAATGTCCCTTCAGTCTATCAAAAGCTCACTCAACTGTCATCCTGCACCTACTGAGCTGGTAGTTGAATCTTTCCTTGGCGCTGTCAAGATGCCCAGTGTCCTGCTTCATGAGCCAGGGGAGCAAGGGGTAGGCTGGGTCTCTAAGGATTACTACTGGCATTTCAACATCACCAATGGTAATCCACCGTTTGGGAAAGAAAGTCCCTGCTTTTAGCTTTCTGAACAGTCCGGTTTTCTTAAAGATGCTAGTGTCATGGACCTCCCCTGACCAGCCAACACTGATGTCGGTGAAGCACCCCAAGTGATCCACCAGCACTTGCATAACCACAGAAAAACAGCCCTTTCTGTTGATGTACTGTGTGGCAAGGTGGTCTGGGGCCAAAACAGGATCTCTATGCCATTGATTGCTCCACTGCAGTTCAGGAACCCCATTGCTGGAAATCCATCCACTATGTCATGGACATTGCTGAGAGTCATGGTTTTGTGTAGCAGGAGACAATTAATGGCCATGCATACTTGCATGACCCCCACGGTGGATATACCAACTCCAAACTGGTTTCCCACTGACCAGTAGCAATCCAGCATTACAAGTTTCCACAGTGTGATCACCACTTGCTTCTCCACTCTCAGCACAGCTCTCATTCTGGTGAATCTGTGCTGGAGGGCTGGGGCGAGCTCTGTACACAGATCCAGGAATGTGGCCTTCTGCATCCTAAAGCTCTGCAGCCACTGCTCATCATTCCAAGCCTGCATTACAATGTGATCCCAACAGTCAGTACTCGTTTCTCAGGCCCAGAAGTAGCGCTCCACCATTTGCAGCTGCTCCACGAATGCCACCAGCAATCTTGAAGTGCCACAGCAACCTGTCCTCCAAGAAATCTTCCCAGTCCCTGCTGATGCAGTTCTTGTGGCTCTGCAAATACCGGAGGATTGTGCATCCTGTGCTTGCAACACTCATGACAATAGTACAGAGCTGAGCAGGCTCCATGCTTTTGTCAGAGACAGCGGACAGCGATAAGTCCCATGCAGGTTCATGGGATTTTCAAAATAGGTGTGAAAATTATGGGATAAAAATAGCATTGTGGGGTGGAGAAAGTTGCATGTTGGCAACTTGACCCCTCAGCCTCAGACACCCCTTCTGCTCCATCATGCATTGCCAAGAGACGGAGTGCTGGATAGTGATGGGTGGCATACTGGGATACCTACCCCTGGTGCACCACACTGTGCATTAACACAAGCACTCCTGGTGAGAGCACACAGCACCGACACCAGAAGCCAACTACCCATGTGCATAACCAATATACTAACTGTAGCAGCTTTATGCTGAAGTAACTTGTGCCGGCAAAAAATTGGTAGTGTAGCCATGGCCTTTCGTTTTCTGTTTTAGCCCCTGGCATGGAGTCTTTGCCTTTGATATACCATTGGCTGGGCCTGGAGTTGCTCAACCAATGGTGACCAGCTGCTGGAATACAAGAAGTCTAATCACAGTGATGGGTTGGTTATTTTATGATGTGCTGGGGTTTTAAGGGGCCCCAGTGACCATGCTCCTCCCTCCATCAATGCAGAGTGAACAGGCTCCATACAGCACACCAGTGGAAATTCCAATATGTGCCATTAGAGCCCTTCTACCTGTATAGCCAGGGCCGGCTCCAGACCCCAGCGCACCAAGCGCGTGCTTGGGGCGGCATTTTGCCAGCAGGGCGGCAGGCGGCTCCAGCGGACCTTCCGCAGTCATGACTGCGGAGCGTTCACTGGTCCCGCGGCAAGACTGCGGAAGGTCCGCCGGAGCCGCCTGCTGCCCTGCCAGCGCACCCTCCGCAGGCGTGTCTGGAAGAGGTCCCCCAGAGCCGTGGGACCGGCAGCGCGCCCCCTGCGTGCTTGGGGCGGCCGAATTCCTAGAGCTGCCCCGAGTATAGCTCCAGGAGTCAGTAGACTAGGGTCTCTGTCTGTAAGCCCACATGTCTCCAGGCACAGTGCTCACTCCAGTGAGCAGTAAGGTACAGTGCCATCCAAGATCTGCAGAGCCAACAGCCTACTGGCCAGATGAAACCCCTTGAAAGCTTTCAACTGGAATTTCCACATTGGGAGTCTTCCATTATGATCTGAGTTGCAAGTAGCTTGAAGTGTTCACCCACTTCCCCACCACCTGCTGATGGGTTTTAGTCAGCTGAGAGAAGCTGCCAGAAAATCAGACATCAAAGCTGGGAGACCTCAAACATCAAAGCTAGGTTAATGTAATGTAATAATTGGAGATATACCAATCTCATAGAACTGGAAGGGACCTTGAAAGGTCATCAAGTCCAGCCCCCTGCCTTCACTAGCAGGACCAAGTACTGATTTTTGCCCCAGATCCCTAAGTGGTCCCCTCAAGGATTGAACTCACAACCCTGGGTTTAGCAGGCCAATGCTCAAACCACTGAGCTATCCCTCCCCCCTGAAATTGAAGGTGGATGCCTACTTTAGTCTCACAGGCTGTGTTTCAAGAGCATCAGACTCCTAGGGTTGGTTTACATTGTGGAAAATCTCCCCCTAAATCCTAACCAGTTTTAAAACTGGTTCAGCTAAGCCGACTTTACAGCTATCTAGTGCCTTAGGTGCTGGAATTGGGGATGTTGGGAGTGCTGCTGAACCCCCCTGGCTTGAAGTGGTTTCCATCATATACAGGGTTTACAGTTTGGTTCAATGGCTCTCCGCACCCCCACTATACAAATTGTTCCAGTGCCCCTGTCTAGTGCTCTTGTGTAGATGTGGCCTGAGCCATTTTTATGAAATGGGTGTCACAACCACCTTCAGGAGAAAATTCCTCAGTGACAACCAGGCCCTCGACCCCATCATATTTTATTCATTTAAAATTCATTAAAATGAATTTTAAAACAACAGGAAGTAGTTTTCCAGAAGGGCTTGATAAAGATGGACAATTAGTTCTGATATGTTGGCCATGTTGTCATCAGCTGGAATCTTTGTTAAGCAAATCAGGAGCCTAGCTCTGTAATCACGTGAGTAGCCTCACTCAGGAAAATGGGACTGTTTGGATAAGGATCACCCCTACAAACAAGGATTTCAGGATGCATTTCCAGACTACTCCCTTCTTGAGAGCCCATTGAACAATCATCAACAAGAATTCTAGCAGTAAACTCTAGCCAGAAGGTCCTTCTGTTTTCACTGTTCACTTAGAAGACAATATCCCACTGTAGAGAAGCAACATTACTCCCATATATTTATGATGCAGCCCTCTGGGAGGCAAGTGGAAGGTAAAGGAAGAATTGGTGGAGCAGTTTATTTGCTTCCAGGAAAGTTACTTTGATATCTTCTAGTCTTTGTCACCTCATAATCAAACACAATTTGGCATCCTAGGTGGCCCCATTTTCAGACCCTTCATTCTTTTTTCCATGCACATTATTTTTAGAAATACTAATCCTCCCATAAGGGTAGGCCATTCTTTCACGGTAATTAACGCAGAATAACAAACTTGTAAACTGTGAGCGGATTTGGTTTGGAACATGCTGATGAATTTGGCAGCAGAAAATGGGTCACTGATTATATTGCTTCTCTGCATCTGGTACTTGTTGTTCACTTTCTGCTCCCATGCCAGGAGCACAGGTGCTAAAACTGAGCACTCTTGCTTTTGGATTTATGAGTCTATCTTGCATTCAGCACACAATACCTTAAAGTTAGCTTGGACCTTTCAATACAGCTATTAAGTTATTACTTTAAGTTTTGTCTTTCTTCTCTCTACTCCCAAAAAGGAAAGAAATCATCCAAATAGATTTGTGCATGTGAATAGAATGAAACAAAGAATTTAATCTTAACATTAGTGAATGGTTTTCAGACTGACATCTGTACATTAAGAATATGTAAAAATACCAATTTCATGCTCTGACAACTTATTCTGCATTGGTGGGTGGGACATTACCATGGGAATGCCAAATATCAAAACATTACATAATGTCAGCCACTCACATCTTCGTCTGAGGAGCCATCGCTGGGAATTCCTTAAGGGAAATTCTCCAGAAAGATGAGACACACAGAGACAAGGAACAGCCAAAAGAAAGCAAAAATCATGAGGTCAGAGTTAAAAAACTATTGGTAATGCGGCAACAAATCATTGAGCTTGAATTCTTCTCTGGCATTAAATTGTCCTTTGATTTCCGTCAGAGGCTGGAACTCGCATGTTCTTTTCAGAAGCTGCAGACAAAGCCAATATGATGTGACACCAGGGGTCCCCCTCTCCTACATTCTTTTAAATAAATTGGGTTTAGTGGTCATGAAAAGCACCAGCATGACAGCTATGGAGACTAATGTTTTCTTCACAGAACAGGTAGAGCAAGGCAGCAGCAACCGAGATTCCCAAGCCCTTTTCTGGAGGAACAAGTAGGTCAATCTATACATCCACTTAGCCTGTATAAGACCCTGCAGCTCTAGAACCAAGGCCTGTAAATCTCCAAGCTGCCATCCAGCAGCAGCTGTAACTAACTTGTGCTCCACTGCCCATGACCCACCCTGGGCACAGACTATGGGAAGTCCCGCCTCAAGAGGTTTGACAGGCAGCAGCCTTATGGCTCCTGATTGGCTCCCTGCCCTATATGAATGCAAGGGGTGTGCTGGAAGTGTCCAGGCGACAGTGTGGCTCTCCTGTGGCTATTCTTGCCCTTGAACTCTGGCTTTGACCTTGGCTTGATTTGGCCTTTGCCTTCTGACTCAGACCCTGAAACCTGACTCAGCATCTGACCCTGGGTATCGGCCCAGGCCTGGAACCTGACTATGAACTCCTCCGCTACTCCCAGCCTCAGGCTTGACCCTGCTCTGACCCTTAGTCCTGACTGTCCTTGCTAGGATCCTGACAGCCTGCGTCCTCTCCCACTGAGACTTTGGGAGAGGATTCAGGGCTCAGAGTTTGGGGGAGGGGAGAATATGGTGCATTCAGAATTTATTCACCATATCCATGATCCCATCACTCCATGATGTGCTGTGCCCACCATTGCTCATTCTCCATGCTCTGCTCGTTATTCCAGCATGCCCTGCTCACCATATCCATCTTGTCAGCCCCTCCTGTGTTTTAGTGGAAGAACATTATTAAATTTATGTAATTTCTGTCTATCTGGGTTTTCTCAGCTTGCTTTTCATGATGGTATCTGAGTGTCTTCCAACATAACCAAGCAGGAAAAGTAAAATTCTGCATCAGAGATATTTCACTGATCACTTATTAATTATTCTTTTAAAAGGTATATGTATCTGGTTGTCTGATATTTAATTTCTCCGTAATTTTGCAATTAGTTTATTACAGTTATGTGTCAGTTATAGAGAATTTGTTTTTCCCCCATGGAAAACTTTGTCCTTTCAAATTTTTCGGCCAAAACATTTTTGGCTGAAAATCAGAAATCTTGAGTTTGTGGGGTTTTGGTTGTCCAATGAAAAATCAAAAGTTTTCTAGACAAGCAGGCACTTTCTGCAAAAAAAGTGTTCATTTCATTGTAAAACCCAATTTTCCATAAAAAAAGCAACAACAAATGGAGATTAGTGTGTCTGACCTTTGCTCATGTCTATGCAGTCTCTGCACTTCAACCTCACACCCTGTTCTCTGTCCAGTATCTGCTCCCTCCTTGCTCACCACAGGCAAAGCTACATTTCTCTCTCCTTCTCCACAATCTGTTTGTTTCTGTCCTGTCTCTTTTCACTCCTCTCTTTATCCCCCTGTTCTCTCTCTCTCCATCCATCTCTGCATCCTCTCCTGATCCCTAACTGCTTCTCTCCTCCCACAAACTCTCTCCTCCTCCCTCAAAAGTCTTGCCTGCTTCCTCCTGATTTTACCCACTCTCCCCTCCCCTAACCCAGGTGGCTTCTCTCCAATGCACTGAGCTCCTCCACCTCCCACTACTCCACTCCACCCTTCCCCCTCCACATGCTGCTCTGCTCCTCAGCTGAGTGGAACAGCAGAAACTGTAATTAAAAGCTACTAAGCACTGTATGTAGAACTAGTGCCATGGAGCTCAGTAATTACACTCCCTCCCTCTTCCGCTGCTTCCTCTTAGGGTGCAGAGTAAAGCATTAGGAAGAGGTGGAGCAGATCAGGTGGGGGGGGGGATTTAATTAACTTCTGAAGTACTAGTGTCACTCAGTTGAGGATGGGTTGGAGCTAGACTGAGCATGGGGGTGGGTGAGACCCAACTCTCCCAAGTGTGAAGCTGTACTGATAACGCACCACAGGGTGCGTGTTAGTGGCCTATGGGACATTGTGAGGCCATGCAGCCAAAGGCCACCTCCCTTGACCCAGAAGTGAAGCACAGGCTGGATCCAAATCCCGCTCAGGTCTATGGGAGTCTTTCCACTGACTTCGGATCAGACCCCAATCGCTTACTAGTGCACAGCATTGAGTGAATAGAGTTTGGCTCATTAATGGCTCTTTTAATTTAAAAGCAAAACCTTTTAAAAGCAGTTTTATAGGGATGTATGCAGTGCATGTAAAGCAGCTGCAAGAAAAGTGAGGAGAAAGGAATCAGGACAGAGATAAATACATTTCCCCTGCTCTCTTGAATATATTAGTTATTTTTTTCCTCTTCCTCCTCTTCTCCCCCCCCCCCCCGCACCCTCCCTGGGTTTCCCTGAACTATTTGAACCCCTTTCTCACCTCTCCATCCCCATAAGCCGAGAGATCATAATAAGGGGCCCAAATAGATGGAAGAATCAGGTTCAAGAAGCAAACATACATGACACGCTGTGTGATGTACGTTTGCTTCTTGAACCTGATTCTGCCATGTGCTGGGCACTCTAGTCTGATACAGAAAAGCAGTTACATGTTTGCTCACCTTTAAGGAACAAAAGTGGCCCCACCGACTTCAACAGGACTATTCACAAGGAATAAACAGTGAGGTAGCAAAATTTGCTGATGATACAAAACTACTCAAGATCGTTAAGTCTCAGGCAGACTCCGGAGAGCTACGAAAGGATCTCACAAAACTGGGTGACTGGGCAACAAAATGGCAGATTAAATTCAATGTTGATAAATGCAAAGTAATGCACATTGGAAAACAATCCCAACTATCAGAGGGGTAGCCGTGTTAGTCTGGATCTGTAAAAGCAACAAAGAATCCTGTGGCACCTTATAGACTAACAGACGTTTTGCAGCATGAGCTTTCGTGGGTGAATACCCACTTCTTCGGATGCAAGTGGTGGAAATTTCCAGGGGCAGGTTTATATATGCAAGCAAGAAGCAAGCTAGAGATAACGAGGTTAGTTCAATCAGGGAGGATGAGGCCCTGTTCTAGCAGTTGAGTGAAAACCAAGAGAGGAGAAACTGGTTCTGTAGTTGGCAAGCCATTCACAGTCTTTGTTTAATCCTGAGCTGATGGTGTCAAATTTGCAGATGAACTGGAGCTCAGCAGTTTCTCTTTGAAGTCTGGTCCTGAAGTTTTTTTGCTGCAGGATGGCCACCTTAAGATCTGCTATTGTGTGGCCAGGGAGGTTGAAGTGTTCTCCTACAGGTTTTTGTGTATTGCCATTCCTAATATCTGATTTGTGTCCATTTATCCTTTTCCTTAGAGACTGTCCAGTTTGGCCGATGTACATAGCAGAGGGGCATTGCTGGCATATGATGGCATATATTACATTGGTGGACGTGCAGGTGAATGAACCGGTGATGGTGTGGCTGATCTGGTTAGGTCCTGTGATGGTGTCGCTGGTGTAGATATGTGGGCAGAGTTGGCATCGAGGTTTGTTGCATGGATTGGTTCCTGAGCTAGAGTTACTATGGTGCGGTGTGCAGTTACTGGTGAGAATATGCTTCAGGTTGGCAGGTTGTCTGTGGGCGAGGACTGGCCTGCCACCCAAGGCCTGTGAAAGTGTGGGATCATTCTCCAGGATGGGTTGTAGATCCCTGATGATGCGCTGGAGGGGTTTTAGCTGGGGACTGTATGTGATGGCCAGTGGAGTCCTGTTGGTTTCTTTCTCGGGTTTGTCTTGCAGTAGGAGGCTTCTGGGTACACGTCTGGCTCTGTTGATCTGTCTCCTTATTTCCTCGTGCGGGTACTGTAGTTTTGAGAATGCTTGGAGGAGATTTTGTAGGTGTTGGTCTCTGTGGGGTTAGAGCAGATGCGGTTGTACCTCAGTGCTTGGCTGTAGACAATGGATGTTGTGGTGTGCCCGGGATGGAAGCTGGAGGCATGAAGGTAGGCATAGCGGTCGGTAGGTTTTCGGTATAGGGTGGTGTTAATATGACCATCAATTATTTGCACCGTAGTGTCCAGGAAGTGGACCTCCCGTGTAGATTGGTCCAGGCTGAGGTTGATGGTGGGGTGGAAGCTGTTGAAATCGTGGTGGAATTTTTCCAGAGTCTCCTTCCCATGGGTCCAGATGATGAAGATGTCATCAATGTAGCGTAGGTAGAGAAGGGGTGTGAGTGGACGGGAGCTGAGGAAGCGTTGTTCCAGGTCAGCCATAAAAATATTGGCATATTGTGGGGCCATGCGGGTGCCCATAGCGGTGCCACTGATCTGGAGATATATATTGTCATCAAATTTGAAATCCCAACTATACATCTCAAATGATGGGGGTCTAAATGAGCTGTTTCCACTCAAGAAGGATATCTTGGAGTCATTGTGGAGCATGGGGTTGAGCCCCTGCCCATCCTGGCTAACAGCCATTGATGGACCTGCCCTTCATCAACTTAACTAATTCTTTTTTGACCCCAGTTATACGTTAGGTCTTCAACATCCCCTGGCAATGAGTTCCACAGATTGACTGTGTGTTGGAGTACTTCTTTGTTTGCTTTACACCTATTACTTTCATTGAGCGACCCCTGGTTCTTGTGTTATGTGAAGGAGTAAATAACACTTACTTATTCACTTTCTCCACACCAGTCACAATTTTATAGACATCTGTCATATCCTCCCTTAGTTGTCTGTTTTCCAAGCTGACCATTCCCAGTTTCTGGCGCCCTAGGGAGAATTCGGGGGGTGGCATTTTGTGCGCTCCTCATGGTTCCGCTCCCGTCGTGCCACCGAAGAAGGACCCTCCACCAAAATGCCGCAGGCGACAGCGGCAGTCATTGAGCTGATCAATTGCCTGCCGCTGTTTTCCGCGGCACGTCGGCAGAAGGTCCTTCTTCGGCGGCGCGATGGGAGCGGAACCGGAAGCTCCCGTGCGCCCCATGGAGTGCACAAAATGCCGCCCCCCGAATCCTGGCGCCCTAGGCGACCACCTAGGGTCGCCTAATGGAAGCACCGGCCCTGCTTAAAATTGGCAGATCTGTGACTACCCTCCTGGAGACTGATGGTGAAAGTCCCTGAAGTTAGTCTCTCCTGGACCTGTGCAGTTTCTTCAGGTCTAAGACAGCCCAGATTCCTCCTGATCTTTTTCTTACTATGGAGAATGTGGAGCGAACCCTCTTTAGACAGATTGGGATGTTTTTCTCCAAGAAAAGCCTTTCAAAAACAAAGCTGCATCAAGTGAAAAGAAAAAAAAAAAACCCAGTCCCTGCCAATTACAGGTTTCCTGGAATGCATTCAGGCAGAATGTTCTGAGTTGAGAACTGCCTGTTTTATTCACACATTTTTAAAAAGTATATTTCCAATGTTATGAAGAGGCATACTCTCAAGAAAAAGGGAAAAGGCATTTATATGGAAGTCTATAACTCATTAAAGAATTATCTGTAACCTGGAATAAAAACTGTTTGCTCTTCCCATCACCTTGTAAATTTAAGAACCACAAATCAACAAATAATATAAAAGGAAGTTAAACTCTTTAACCAGTCTGGAAGGGGATCATCATTGAGAATGTCTAAGAATTACCTTGTTTGCTGCCTCTGAAATGTAAGCCAAAACTGAAGGCATCCTTTACTACTCACCTTGCCTTTGGTATCAAGAATTGTCTCCATCAAAATATTTTGTTAATATTTGTTAGTATTGATCTTTAATGAGTTACACAGAAAAATACTTGAGGCACAGACACATATATAGTGGGCAAAATATACTCATTACTTTGAGGAAGTTCACTTTATACACTGAAATTCTTGATCAAGTAATTATATCTAAATTAAAGATAAAAATATCTATATGTGAAATATGTAGCAGTTCACAGGCAAAGCTGTTAAGGTTGCAGGTTCTCAACAGTGTCCTGTGCTTGTTGTGTGCCTCTAGAATGGGAGAGTTTAATTCTCAACACTCAAATGTTACTAAATGAGAAAATGTGGCAGCACATTCTCTGTACAAGAGTCATAAAAATGTAGGGCTGCAAGGGAACTCGAGAAGGCATCTAGTCTAAACCCATATGCTGGGGCAGGACCTAGACAATCACTGACAAATATTTAACTTATTCTTAAAAACCTCCAATGATGCGGCTTCCACAACCTCCCTTGGAAGTCTATTCCAGAGCTTAAACACCCTTATAGGAAAAATTTTCTAAATCGTATTTAACCTAAATCTCCCTAGCTGCAGATTAAGCCAATTACTTCTAGTCCTACCTTCAGAGGACAAGGAGCACAACTGATCACAAACTTCTTTATAACAGCCCTTAAGGTATTTGAAGACTATCAGGTTCCCCAGAGTCTGAGTTTGCAAAACAGTAGGGTACAATGTAGTAAATATCTGTTTGCCTGAGTCTTTGACCAACTGAAAAAATATGCAGTACAGCTAAGAATGGGGATTTTATTTTTGTATTTCTTCAATTGGTGTAAGGCATTCAAAGGCTCAGGTAAAGAACACTATGTATAAATAGCTACCCAAATACATTACAGGCAAATATACCATCCAAGTTCAGTATATACACAGAAAGCCCTTCTTCTTCCATAAACAAACGTGGCACCAAGATTCAGCTTTGGAAAAAGGAGAATCTTTGAATTTGAGCCATCTGTTTTCACACATGGGAACATATTTTAAAGGATTTACTAACATAGCAAATAAGAGGTTGCATCAATTATTTAACACAAAACATTTGAGGTGTTTGATTTTTGCACAACTTTTGATAAAAATGCAGGCTATTCTATAGAGATTCTTATGGCACAATCATCACTGTAGTATCAGAACACTTCCAGTAGGGCATCAAAAAACATGGACTATATATCTGCTATGTGGTGGTGGTTCTCTCACCCTCTCCACAGGGGGAGACGCACGTGTGCTGAAGTGTCTTGTTTTTGTAGGGGTTCAGGTTGTTTGCTTGTTTTTTAAAATAGACATGTTGCTATGTATTTATATTAAGCATAAAGGGCTCTTCCATGGCTTACTGCTCCATTACAAACACTGGAATATCTCTATGTTTATAATAAAAAGCTCTCATGCCTGCAAGTGCCTAAAAATAAAACTAAACCAATATTCAACTTTGAGTGGTGTATGACAAGCAACTTTTACTCTTCATCTTTTAACAGATACATTTATCTCTGGAAAGGTATTTTATCTAGGCATTTAGTCCTCACTGTAGTATCTGAGCAGTTCATAATTATTAATGGGTTTTATCTTCCCAGTGCCCCTTGGAAGTAGAGAAGTAGCATCCCTATATTACAGATGAGGAACTGAGACACGGGGAAAGTTATGTGACTTGCCCAAAATCACACAAGGAATTTGTGGTTGAGCCAGGAATTGAAACCAGGCATTTGGGACCTCAGTCCAGTGCTCTAGCGGCTAGCCAACCCTTCCTACACTATGGCAGTAATTAATCAGAGAAATCAGAAACAGGTCATCCTGCTCACACAGGAAAGACTATGGCAGCAGATCACAGGAGTCAGGAAACTTCGTCCTCATGGACTTTCCCAGTGATTTTGCCCTCAAGCGGGAGGGCTCTTGGAGTATGCAGAAAGGGCACAGCCTCCTAAGCTGGTGATCCTGGTGACACCCAGAGAAAAAGTGTCCTAGACCAGTCAGTCCCATGCACCAGCTTCATTGCTCCCCTCTCTTTTTGCACCATGCCTGCAAGGAGCTGCTTGACACTGCCTGTTTCTCCACCATGAAGGGAGGTCCTATGGGAGATAATGGTGCTTCAAAAAACATTAACTCCCAGTCTCCTAGGACATCTGTAGGGCCTGCAAGGGGCAATGCCATGGAAAGTGACCAGTCCCTGCCTTCAAATACTTCTTACACCCTCCCCATACCCTGCCAAAAAAATCCTACAGAGCTCTGATCCTGTGCAGTTCCAGCTTCCACAGGATCTGAAGGAGAGTTTGTGGCTCCCTGGCAGGAACTGCTGAATGAGAATGCTCTCTATTCATGGACGAGAAGTGGATAATGCAATCCCAGAGAGAGAAAAGACTAGCCTTTCCTCTTCCAGTGCAATAACACAGTCACTCTTTGCCACCAGTAACTTCAAAAGAGATTCATTGAACTAGAGTAACACGTTGCATCTCTCATTAAAAAAAAATCACAATAATATATTAACTAACTACTGAGGCTATGTCTATACTACAAATTGCTTCAGTATAATTTATGTCACTCAGGGGCATGAATAATCCATATCTCTGAGGGATGTAAGTTATACCTACCTAAGCACCTCTGGGGAAAGTGCTACATCAGCAGGAAAGCATCTCCTGTCAACATTGCTACTGACTCTCATGAAGGCAGGAGTTATTAAACTGCTGGCTTAGAGCGTCTTCACCAGAAGCACTACAGTGGCGCAGCCACATCAGTGTAGCTGTGCCCCTGTAGCTGCTATAGCGTTGACATTGCCTGAGTCATTGTACAGTGGATGCAAGAAGTGTCAGATCAGCTGGTGAAACTACAACACCAAGTTTTTGTAAAAAAAAACTGAATAGGAGAGATGGGGTTAAGAATCAGGGCAAGGTCCCCAAAGACACTCAGGTCTGTGGGGGGAGGGTGTAAGAGAGAAATGTGGAAAAGGATAAAAACACATTTTTTTAAATGACACCTCAGAGGAATCCCCACACAGTTATGGAAAAAAATAGAACTGCAGGATTTATTTTATTGCCATGGCATGCGGGCACATCACAGATAAAACAGACATTGTGTAAGTCAGGCTTCAGAAGAGGCAGAAGAAGACATAGTGTCTCAAGAGAGCAAACCAAAGACTATCAGCAAATGTGCCTCAGCTGATCTAGTGTTGAGCACAGAAGTGATGAGGTATTGGAGTAATGAGAGATTTTGCTTTTAGCTGTTTTGAAAAACCTTACAGCACCTTAATAGAGACTGTCAGAGAAAAACTGGGGGGAAAATAAAGAGGGGGGAAGGGTTAAATATTATAAAAATTTCACCTCTCCCCATTGATATCCAATGGTCTGATTTAGTTGGGGATTGGTCCTGCTTTGAGCAGGGGGCTGGACTACATGACCTCCTGAGGCTCCTTCCAACTCTGATATTCTGTGATGATTCTAGGATATAAGTAAGGTGGTGACAGTATCAGTACACTTTGATTTGCATAAAACAGCAGTCAGTTTTAAGATTAAGGCTTTAGATAAATAGTAATTAGTGATCATTTAAAGTTAGAAATCCATAATGGCAGACCCAATAATCCTCTATAGAAGACACAGGGTTAGGGTATGCAAAGTTCCAGCAACTCATAGGGAGGAGCTTTGCTATCTAAAAATAGGTCAAAGGGAGGAGCTCTACCCAAGATGGCATCAGAAGGAGGAGCTTAGCTATCTAAAAATAGGTATGATATAATAGACATGATCTAGAAATATGCTAATTACAGGAAGCTGATTGGCTGAGCCAGGTTAATATATTATGTTAATGAGCTGACCTTGCAAGCGCAACCAGTATATAAGACCAACAGCGAGCAGGCTTGGGGGGTGGGGGTGAAGATCACAAGCCCCAAGAAGCAGCATCTTAAGATGATTCTGGAAAGCAGCTACCTGCAGAAGCAGCAGGAGAATCTGGAGAGCAGCAGCTTTAGAACACAGTAGCTATGGAAGCCTCTAAGGCAGCAGAAACTGAGGCTTCTGAGACCGCCCGAGGAAGATGGTAGTAACAGTTCTAACCATCACTGCAGCCCACGTGGCAACCTGACAGCATCTCCTTCCTTTTGTGACAGAGCAGAAAGACCTTTACAGACGGTATCAGAGGGCTGTAAGAAAAGTAGACATTGTGATTTTATCTCTAGTAAAAAGGAATGATTGGGAGTGCCTGTCAATAAAGCTGGATGCCTGCGTCTGAGTGAGATCCACCCCACCCATCCTGCAACCAGCTGATCACTGCTCACAGGATGTTAGTGTTAAGCAAACGATTTCATTAAATCTGTAACATTGTAATAGTCTCTTTTACGTGGTGTAAAGGTCATACATACTATATAATATCAAATAACAGCAGCGGATTATAACATTAACACTAAGGCCTTTGTATGCAGGTTTCAGAGTAGCAGCCGTGTTAGTCTGTATCCGCAAAAAGAACAGGAGTACTTGTGGCACCTTAGAGACTAACAAATTTATTTGAGCATAAGCTTTCGTGGGCTACAGCTTATGCTCAAATAAATTTGTTAGTCTCTAAGGTGCCACAAGTACTCCTGTTCTTTTTGTATGCAGGGTTTCTACATGCCTATTAGTGTAACTGCTATATGGTCTGTGTATCCTGCATATTCTGTTTTGGTTTCTTTTTTGTTTTGCCGCTTTATTATACAACTCTTTAAATGTAATTCTATTGTGTTTTACGTATTCTTTCTTGCTTTATTAGATACATTGTAACTACTTATTTCTTCTAAATAAATATTATTTTGTTTTAGAAGAATTACTGCTTGTGTGTCCATCCTTGAGCAGAAGGCTGTATCGGTGTCCTTCCAAGGGCTAGCAAGATTAGCTTGCTCTGAGGAGCTCTCTGTGGGTCGGAGACAAGCCCTGTGGTAACACCCTGGCAATTCCTCTACAGTGGACCACTATCTTATTATCCCTTTGCAGAAAGCAAATTGCATAGTCTTAGGCAAACCATTATTGGAGTGCCTGCGATCTAAATCTTGGGGTAACTACATAGGGGAATGGTTCGTGGAGCCCTTTCAGCAGAGGCGGATTAAAATTTATTGGGGCCCTGGGCCCAAAGAACTTTTGGGGCCCCCTATACTGCTCGCCATGGAACCTCGCTCCCTGCTCCTCCTCTCTCCCTGAGGCCCCACTCCCGGCCAGGCCAGAAGTCGGAGACTGGCCATGGTAAGAGACACCGAGGGAGCCTGGGCTGCTGAGGAGCCCTAGACCTTCCATCCGCCCTGGGACACAAGCCAGGGGCTGTTCTCTTCCCACCCGGGGCAGGTGGAGGGTCTGAGACTCTCCACAACAGCCCAGGCTCCTTGGGCATCTCTCACTGTGGCGCAGCTCCAGCTTCTAGCCTGGCCAGGGCCCCAGGGGGAAGAGGAGGAGCAGGGGACAGGATTACAGTTCAGGCACCAGTGCCCCACCCCCTTCTACCAAGGTTCTGGTGCTCCTGCAGGGGCCCCCCAAATTGGCTGGGGCCCCTGGGCATCCGGGCATTAGTCCACCACTGCCTTTCAGATAGTCCACAACACACAGTCCCTGGGCACACAAATAAATCAGTGGGGAAGGAAGGAGAATAAAGAGGTTGAAAGTGAGGGAGCCCAGGGTAACCCATGAAATGAAGGCGCATGAGAATCCCTGCTACAGATCTTTAGACATTAAGGGTGGGTGAACTATAGTGCCAAAACAAGAGAGTCTGGCTTTGCTCTGTGTATGTCAAAAAGGAGCAATAAAGGCAGATTTATCGTGCTCCTTTAGCATTACATGTATCAGACCCACCTCTCCACCTTTTTACCAGATCTTTGGAGGACGCAAATGGAGTCTCAGTATCCCCTCCAACCACAGCTGAAGTTGGAGGGACAGCTGTAGCTCATAGCCTCCTGTGACAACTCTGTTCAGGTCCTACAGAGATCTTGACAGGGTCTCCACCACAGAGAAGAGCACTGAGGACCTGCTTTTTCTTCTGCTTGTTCTGTTACATTAGAAATATCTTTGGAAAAAAAAGCAACCCAAACATTTTTGAACTTATCCGTATAAACCCTAAAGAGCCAATAAAAGGCAACATCTACTTTTGCGTATGTAGCAGCCCTATTTATAGCATACCTCCGGCACTGAGCCAGAAGCAAGTGAGAGACCAATGCAGCACCTGGACCGAGGGTGGGAAGGACTGCTAGGGCATGGAACATGAGTGTGGTGCGATGACAAGGGTGAAGATGGAAACCTGCATGGAGGAAGAATGGAGGCACCTGTATGAGGATGTGGCTGAAGATGCAATCCTCAAACTGGCAGGGCACTACAGTCTGCAATAGGTGAATCTTCTCATGGGCTTTTCCCTCCTGTGCTCCCAGTGAAGCTAGCTGTAATAGCTGCCATTCACATCCCTCATAGTGCTTTATCAGGATCACAAGTTCACAGACTCGTGGGAAAGAGAAAGACCGTAGTGCTAACTTCTACCAAGCATCCTGAGGCAAAGACAATTAACCCCAAAGCAGCTACACAAGTGCCACATGGCAGGAAGCTAGAGGAGAATAAATATTATCACAAGAATACTTCAACTACAAGTGGGAAAAAGCATTAGATTTTTGACAGAATTGCTTGATCACACTTTGGTTCGTTGTGAAATATATTCAAGAGACTAAATGTCAGTTTGGTTTAGTGCTAAAAGCCAATACTAATATAGTACTGGAAAAAGGTCCAATATGATACCAATCTCCAGGAAGCCATCTCATGCAGGGTTGTCACATTCACCTTATGCAGAAGGTGTGCTCCCAAATTTACACCCCCTAATACCATCTTTGTATACCCTACCAGTTGACAAGTAAAGTAAGCTATGTACATCATCTGAAACTAGATATAACCACTCAGCTTTCTACCTTGTTCTTCTGGTATCACGGTGTATTCCTTATCTCTTTGTTCTGAATACATGCAGTCCAGGTACTAAGGAGCATGAAGGCATTGTACCATGGCAGAACATTCATGTTTTTGTCCTTTTCCTTTGGGATATTCCAGTATTAGCCTGAGAGAGTAACTCCCTACTTCTTACTATGTCCCAATCCTGACAGCTTTCCTATCTACCTAAGCCAAAGCTTACTTCAGCTAATGCATGGTGTTTTGTAAAACTTGACATGGGTGGAAAGAATTGTGGGAGAGAATAATACATTCAGTTAACAATTTCCTAACCCTTATATAATACTATACCTAGCATATGTATTGGCTAACAAGATTCTAGACATTAAGTGGCTGACAACCTGCCAATGTACCAGCTATCCTATCAGCACTGTGGTCATAATTATTGAGGATCAGTAATACAGGAGGGGAAAAAGACTTTTAAATGATTCCAGGGAAAACACTGGCTCTCTGTTCCTTGAAGACATCCAGAATGCTGCTGACAGAATCATCCCCCTTTTCCCATCTCATAAGTCAGGGTGGGCAAACTTTTTGGCCTGAGGGCCACATTTGGGTGGGGAAATTGCATGCAGGGCCATGAAAGTAGGGCCAGGGTTGGGGTGCAGAAGGTGGTGCAGAGTGTGGGAGCAGGCATGGTGTGCAGGAAGGGGCTCAGGGCAAGGGGTTGGGGTGTAGGAGGGGGCTCAGGGAAGAGGGTTGGGATGCAGAGTGCGGGGTGGGGATGGATAGATGGCAAGGGAGTTTGGGGGAGTGGGCAGGGGTGGATAGGAGTTGGGGGAAAACAGGGGGTTGAATGGGGGCAGGGGTCCTAAGGGGTAGTCAGGAATGAGAAGAGGGGTTGGATGGGGTGGCAGGGGTCCGGGGGCTGTCAGGGAACAGGGGAGGTTGGATGGGGCAGGAGTCCCAGGGGGGCAGATAGGAGGTGGGGGTCAGGCCATGACCCCCTCCCCACCTGGCCTGCCAAACAATTTACAAAACCTGATGCAGCCCTCAGGCCAAAAAGTTTGCCCGCCCCTGCACTATGGGATCAGAGAGGTGGCCCTGACTGAAGCAATACCCATTTGTGGCTAGAAAGAGAACCACCTCCTACAGCAGACTGTGGAGCTATTGGTAATATGCTCATCCCTCTTCTTCAGGCTGTGATCAGCAAGGAGATAGATATCAGTGTCATTGTCTTTAGCCGTGGTATTAACAATCTGCAGAGATGCACAGGGCAGTTCCCTCTCAAAGCTATCATTCCAGGCTCTGCAGACTTGTGCAAATATTGCACCGTCAGTTAGGATGGGGTCATTCCCCTCCCTGTCAGGCCTCTTGGTCCTGGCTCTCTGCAGATGGGGTCAGTCCCCTCCTCTGATGCTATAAGTCTGTACAGATTCAAGCAGTGTCGCTGCGTTGGGCCATTCTGGGGTCAGTCCACTCTCTTGGGGCCATTGGTCCAGGCTCTCTGCAGACTCAGGCAGGGTCGCTGTGTTGGTCACCCTAGGGTCAGGCCACTCGCTTGGGGCTACTGGTGCAGGTTCTCTGCAGACAAAAGCAGCATTGCTATGTCAGTCACTATGGGGTCAGTCCCACTTACTTGGGGTATCGCTGCATGCTCTCCGCAGACTCACTGTATCGGTCACTCTGGGCTAACTCCCCTTTACTGGGGCAGCCTGCGAAGGCTCTCTGCAGACTCAGGCAGCATTGCTCTGTTGGTCACTTCTGCAGGCTCAAGCAGTGTCGTTGTACCAGCCGCTCTAGGGCCAGCCTCCCTGGTGCTATGGGGCAGGCTTAGGCAGCGCCGCTGTATAGGTTACTGAGGGGTCAGTAGTCTATGGGGGCTATTGGTGCAGGCTCTTAGCAAGCTCAGGCAGCGTTGCTGCAGCATCACTGCGGAGCCAGCCCCAGGGCTATGGGTCCAGGCTCTCTGCAGACTCGGGCAGGGTCGCTGAGAACGAGCGGTTCCCACCTCCCCGCCCATGACAACCCCGCGTAGGCTGCCAGCCCGCACTCCCCGGGCAACGCTCAAAACGGCCGGTCTCGCGCCACGCGCCCTGACCGTACTGCTCCCTCCCCCCGTTCCCGCCCCTCTGAGCGCCACGTGCCGCGGTCACGTCGGAAGCCCCATGGACTCATGGGACATGTAGTTTTTTGGCGGTTCGGCGCCGCCCAGGCTCCGTCCGCGAGCCGAGGGTAGCGGCCGGGACCGCGCCTCGCCAGCGGCGCGCGGGACCGTGGGGAAGCGCGGAGCTCGCGCCAGTGAGGCGCGCGTTCAGCAGCTCTCCCCTGCGCCGGAAGTGCCGGCGCAATGGGCGGGGCCTCGGGGGCGTCCCCGGCGCGTGTTCCGGTCGCGGGGCTTCCTGGTTGGTGCTTCCTGGTGCAGGAGCCGGCAGTGAGTATGTGAGTGAGCGGGGCCGCCGGCGGGCAGGCAGCACCCAGCGTGGCGGGCCGGGCCTCGCCGCCTCCTCAGAGCCCCTCCCCCCCGAGCTTCCCCCCCTTCTCAGAGCCCCTCCCCCCTGAATGCCCCCCGCCCGAGCCTCCCCCTCCTCAGAGCCCCTCCCCCCTGAATGCCCCTGCCGGAGCCACTCCCTTTCCATGCCCCTGCCTGGCCAGAGCCCATCCCCTGCATGCCCCACCCCTTTCTCTTCCATACCCCTACCTGTCCAGAGCCTCCCCCTTCTCAGAGGCCCTCCCCTGAATGCCCCTGCCCGAGCCTCCCCTCACCCCTTTCTCTGTGCCCCTCCCCGGCCAGAGCCCCTCACCCCACCCCTTCTCTTCCATACCCCTACCTGTCCAGAGCCCCCTCTGCCCCTGCCCCAGCCAGAGACCCCATTCCCTCCAGCCCCTTCTCTTCTATACCTCCTCCTTTTCCAGAGCCACCTCTGCCTGCGCTCCCTGCCCAGCCAGTGTCTGCCTCCATGTCCCCTGCCCGCCTCTGCATTCCATGCCGCCTGTTTCCAGAGGCCCTTGCCACTCTCCCGCAGCTCTGGTCTTGCCCAGAACCTCCTGCCTGCCCCCAAGCTCCATCGTCCTAAAGCTCCCTTTCTCCAGAGCCTTTTCAACCCCCTTATACCTTGTGTTCCCCAGAGTCCAAATGCCCCTTTCCTCAGACTCCCCTCCCCAGAGCTGCTGCTTCACCACATACACCCTGTCTCAGATCCTGGAGAACATCACTTCCACTACATGTCCTCTGCATCAGTGCCCCCCACCCCATCCTCATCATGTCCTGCCCAGAGTCACCTCCCCACTTGCCTACCCCTTTCCTCATCTCCCTTCCGCAGCCCCAAACCGCCTACATGACATGGTTTCCATATGATGCTGGCTCCCAAATGTTGACCCTTTTACACCTCACTAGTGTAAATCAGCGTATTGCAGCTGGCCTTGATACTGGGGTCCCAGCATGCAGTACTCCCTCTTGATCCAAGTAGTGTCTACTTAGACCAAGATGGTACATCTCATGTTGGCACCTGTTGTCTTTATTTAAGCTGAGGTGGGCCAGGCTCTGCTGTCTTGTGCCATAAAAGCTTTTAGTAGTGCTAAATGCCTTAAATTTTAGAGCTGCTTGGTATTAAAAAAAAAAAAGTGCTTGTTGTCCGTGTTATTGTATAAATGTCTAGTTCTTCAATTGCTATATGAGTGCCAAACCTGTAAGTCCCTAGACAATTCAGGAAAAGAGTGAGTAGTGGGTCCCTGGCAGTTTCATCCTTAGAACTTTGTATTTTATGGGAAAGGTTAGAAGGAGGCACTTGGAGGGGGAGAAGAGATTAATATAATTTCAATAAAATTACATTTGTGTGTTCTGTAAATGGGTACCACATATATTCTGCATAGACAGTTGGGTTATCACCTTTCCTCTCCTTCCCCGTTCGCTGTCCTAAAAACCTCCATCTTTATGATCTGCTACACTGGAATAATGTTGGGTTATTTATAAGTTCATCATATGGATTGTTGGCAGAGAGCTGTGCTTAGGTCTTCAGGTAAAATTCATCCTTGATGTAAAGGGACAGTTCAGCTGATTTAAATGGAGTTGCACTCATTCTGTGATCACAGTGGGAAAAAGTGTTTCGATAACATCCCTAAGAGATCACTGTAAAGAATCCCTGGAGTTTTTAATACTTTTATAAGAACAAGAATGCCCATACTCGGTCAGACCAGTGGTCCATGTGATTGTGCATTGAATGAAGGAAATACACCTCTACCCCTATATAACGTTGTCTTCGGGAGCCAAAAAATCTTACCGTGTGAAACCATGTTCTATTGAACTTGCTTTGATCCACCGGAGTGCGCAGCCCCCCCCCCCCCCGCACAGCTTTACCGCATTATATCCAAATTTGTGTTATATCAGGTCGTGTTATATCGGGTGTACTTCCTTTTGTTTGTTTTAAACCTGTTACCTATTAATTTCATTGGGTGATCCCTGGTTCTTTTGTTATGTAAAGAGGTAAATAACACTCCCATATTCTCTTTCTCCACACCAGTCATGATTTTATAGACCTCTATCATATCCCCCCTTAGTTGTCTGTTTTCCAAGCTGAACAGTCCCAGTCTTTTAGATCTCTCCTCATATGGAAGGTGTTCCATCCCCTTAATCATTTTTGTTGCCCTTCTCTGTACTTTTTCTGTTTCTAATATATCTTTTTTGAGATGGGGCAACCAGAACCACATGCATTATTCAAGATGTGGGTGTACCATTGATTTATATGGTGGCATTATGCTATTTTCTGTCGTCTTATCTATCCCTTTTTAAATGGTTTCTAACACTTAACTTTTTTGACTGCCTCTGCACATTGAGTGGATATTTTCAGAGGACTAGCCACAAGGACTCCAAGATCTCTTTCTTGAGTGGTAACAGTTTATTTAGAAACCCTCATTCTGTATGTATAATTGGGATTATGTTTTCCAATGTGTATTAGTTTGTATTTACCAATCCTCCATTTTACCTGCCATTTTGTTACCCCGTCACCCAGTTTTGTGAGATTCCTTTGTAACTCTTCACAGTCTGCTTTGGCCTTAACTATCTTGAGTAATATTGTATCATCTGCAAACTATGCCACCTTTTTTGCCCTCTTTTTCAGATCATTTATGAATATGTTGAACAGCACATGTCTCAGTACAGATCCTTGGAGGACCATGCTATTTACTTCTTTCCATTGTGAAAACTGACCATTTATTCTTAGCAGTTATTTCTTATCTTTTAACCAGTTACTGATCCATGAGAGGACCTTCCCTCTTATCCCATGACTTCGCTTAAAAGCCTTTGGTGTGAGACTTTGTCAAATGCATTCTGCAAGTCCAAATACACTCTGTCCACTAGATCATCCTTGTCCACATGCTTGTTGACCTCCTCAAAGAATTCTAATAGATTGGTGAGGCATACATTCCCTTTACAAAAGCCATTTTGACTCTTCCCCAACATATTGTGCTCACCTTTGTGTCTGATGATTCTGTTTAAGACACCATTTCTGTCTCAGACTCAATTTTTTCTTGTTTAAAGCAGTTTTCACTCTACTTGAAAACTATTTCTCTCCATTTGAACAAACTACAAACATGCTAGATAACTAACATTTGAAGAAAGAGCGCTTAGTCTCTCCTGTTGCTTCTTGTTTGGATAGGCTGCTGTTTAGCAATGCAAGCTAGCCTCCCTTTGCCTCTGACGTAATCATAATGGCAGGGCTACTTTATCCATTAGTCTCAACCTCATGGTGCCCTCCATCTACTTCTATGCTACTTGAAACTGGGATAAAAGACACTTAGGCCTGGTCTACACTAAGGGGGAGGAGTCGAACTAAGGTACGCAAGTTCAGCTACGCGAATAGCGTAGCTGAACTCGAACTATCTTAGTTCGAACTACTCACCCGTCCAGACACCGTGGGATCGAAGTCCGCGGCTCCCCCGTCGACTCCGCCACCCCCGTTCGCGGTGGTGGAGTTCCGGAGTCGACGGGAGCGCGTTCGGAGTTCGACATATCGCGTCTAGATGAGACGCGATATGTCGAACTCCGAGAAGTCGAACGCTACCCGCTGACCCGGGCGGGTAGAGTAGACGTACCCTTAGATACATCCTATGTCAGCTCTGGTGCAGGATGGATTAAAATGATTTCAATTTAAATAAAATGTGTTTCAATTTAAATAGATTTGTTTAAAGATTAATATAAATTTACAGCCATCTATCTGAAGTTCTGTTAGAATAATTTAAAACGTTAAAAACACCAGTTCAGTAAGTTAAATAGACATTATGCATTGCACATCTTCAGTTGTCATAGTGGTATTATTCATGATACATGAACTGTGTAGTGCTTTAGCCTATTTAATTAAATATAGATAAAATGGAATAGCGATTTTCTAGTCTGGACTCTTAAGTGTTACAGGTATTATCCAAATCTCAAATGATTTAAATCCGAACAAGCTGGTGGGGATTGAATAGGTTTTGGCAGTTCTCTGAGACCATTGATTTTTCTAGAACAGAATATCTTCATTTGCTGCTTTGTTTTGTTTTGTTTTGTTTTTTATACTTGGGAAAAGGACTAGCTATTCTCCTTTCTCTTGTACTTAGTCCATTAAACAATACAACACATCTTTATTTTGTACAACTTCTTTAATACAGGCTTTGTCCTAAAACAGTTTAGAGTTAAGTAACACCACTACAGAGATTACATAAAAGTACAGGAAGAGAAAAATGAAGATGTATAGGTAGAGCCTGAAATATTTACCAGAGACCCCTGCCATTGCAGGGCCTTCTGACTGCAGTAGAGTTCTGCTGCTCTTTCCTTCCTCAGTATCCTGGCTTCTGCTGGGGCCTTTATCCCTTCTCATTCTCTATTTTTTTCTATAGTCTCTTTCCCATCCTGGATTAGCTCAAATGCCTTTAATGCTAATATTTTTAGCAGCAACCAGCAGGTAAGTATCATGTCAATTTTGCTCTTCAGTTTTATTGCTGTCCATCTGGTATTAAGTAGTACCAGAGAAACTGACTAGATTTGTCAATTTTGTTGACTGCTGCTTTGTGAAGATTTGAGCTGTAGCAGGTGCACTGGAGGTGACTACAGACTCAGGGAGCAAACATGCCAGAGGTCCACATTTGAAAGGCTGTCTTTGCAGCTACAAGGGGATAGAGTGTTAAAAAAGATGTTTTCAATTTACATTTGAAATAAGATGGAGAGTTATTTAAGCGGGAGTTGTCTTCCAGATGGCAAGAGAAGTATGCTGTGTGCATACTTGGGAGTAGCAGGAGGACAGTACTAGATTAGCAGAGGAATTGTGGGGAGAGCGGAGAATGTAATAGAGACGCAGGGTATGTGAAGTTGGTTCAAGCAAGTCCATGAAGAATATTTAATATAAGGGGTACTTTTCTTCCCAATGCAGGGGGGTGATGGCGGTGGTGGTGATGGTGGGAAGGGATAGCATTGGATGCCAGACCACCCAGTTGGTGGTTGTGCACAACACCCTCTAGCATGGATAAATGCTGCTTTCTGAATATTCCAGACAGTACCTTCTCAACTGTGGTCAATGAAGGAGCTTCCTGCAAGAGAATGTGTGTTACTAGCCATTATTCCAGACGTTCATTTGGTATGACTGTTGGGTATTCTTTCTCCATCCTGTAAAAAGCAACAAAGAGTCCTGTGGCACCTTATAGACTAACAGACGTATCGGAGCATAAGCTTTCGAAAGTCTATAAGGTTCCACGGGGCTCTTCATCACTTTTTACAGTATCAGAGGGGTAGCCATGTTAGTCTGGATCTTTCTCCGTCCTGTAACTCTGTCTTCTAGTCAGTAACTACACCTTGCTCTTTTCCGCCCTCCTCCTTATCGCCTATAATGTTTGTCATTTTTCATGCACATGATGCTATTTTTAAAAAAATCTCTCTCTTAAGAAACTTATTTGTTAAATGGCTATACAGAAAACTGCTGTCTAAGGCACAATGTAAATAAGTTGAAAAAATACAATGTTTTTTTTCTCTAATCTGTTTAGGGTGTTGCTTGTAACAACAGTGGTTTAAAAAATTTCAGACAAGTGTGATTTTTTTTTTTAAACTTGGCTATGTTCCTTTAATTGGGTTGTTCTCATTTAGTGTCCGAGAGACACTGCCCGCCATTTTGCAACCATTATTGTTCTTTGCCTGTGGCACAAAGCAGTTTAGTCTCCTGAGGACTAAAATGACTTAATTTAACTGAAGTCATTGGGCTCAACATAGGGATAGTTGCATGAAACTCAGCAGCCTGGGATAGATCAGCCTAGATGATCCAATGGCACCATCTGGTCTGAACTCTAGGACATATTGAGGGAAGCCTTGCACTAAAAGTTGTGCCGTGACTCAGTTAGCGACCGCATTTGGCCAAATCCCTACACTTTTTGTATGTTAGCACCAGGACCTTGACATGGACCTTGAGGCAATGTGGAGTCTGTATTACCTAGGGAAATGGTGGACCAGCTGAAGCTTCTGCTTGGCTTTCACACTCAAACCCAAGGGAGTGCTTTGTGGTAGTCCAGCGTAAAGGTGACGAGCATCAGTCCCTATGGGCAGGCCCACATCTGAAAGGAAATATCCTCTTTAGCTGAAGATCGAAAAAAGCTTTTCTGGCTATTTGAATATCAATAGGAGTTCAGTAAGATTCCAGGACTTCCCCATCACAGTCTGAGTGCAGATGTCTTCAACAGAGGATGAAGGGAAAGCTCTGTCAATTTCTATCAAGGGCTTTCTCTTTTCCTACCAATATAATTTGTTTTCCTTGGCTAGAGATTGACCTACCACTTTTCATCCAAGTATTTTTTCTCTCTCCAGCACTAGAAAGTATGAGTAAAGTTATTGCCCATGTTTGGTGAGAATGAGATGGAGAGCTGGATGCCATCCAGCTTATTGGGTATAAAGCCTGTAGTATCTCATCTCCCCAGTGATCTGACATATATGCCGAAGAAGAGAGGAGACACGATTGATCTCTGTAAGACTCCCCAGTTCAAGAGCCTTGGGGAGGAGGAGCAGTTAGTTATCCATCCTGATCCTCTGGAGTCTATCTGACAGGAGAGAATGAATAGACGTTAATGGGGATGGGCCAAATTGCACTAATGTTGTCTGGATGAGTTAGCAGCACCTCATGATCAAGTGTCAAAGAGTGCTAATAGATCTAACATTGGATGCTTATGTTTTTGGTCATGGCTCACTTAACCAACTTTTCAATAACTTTGTCTAGAATGTGAGGGTTAAAGACACAACAATAATAGGCAAGATTATTTGAGTTGTGGCTTCTTGAACACCAGCCAAAGTATTGCTTTTTAACCCTGATGGGGGGCTCACCTTGTTGAAGGAAGTATTCTATACTTGCTTTCAAAAATCACAGATTATTAGTCTAAGGTGGCATAAGGTTGCTTGATTGGGCAAAAACTCTGTCTAGGAAGATAGTATGTTCCTCATCCTCTGCTCTGATTCTCTCTGTTTGGACCTGGAGAGCTTATATTGAGTGATTCACTGCCAACCCCTGTGCCTCCAAAAGTAACAGAAGGGCTCTTCAAGGTAAATGTTAGTTGAGTCAGAGATTGTCTGAAATCAGTGCTTGTACTTCAGCTATTACAGTTCAGCTAGTCAAGATTTTACAGATGCTATGGCAGAAGTTTTTTTTTTTAATATGTCAAAATGTCTCATCTTGTTTTTCAGTTTTTTATTTAAATTTTTTTTTAAAAAGTTCAAAACCAAACCAAAATGTTTTGAAATTATCAAAACAAAATGTTTTGCTTCAGCGGAACCATTAAGTTTTTCACTTTGTGAAATATTTTGAGATTTGGCCTTTTGTCTCTATTCAGAACAGGAATGTTTTTTGAGTTTTCAAAAATTCTCGCAGTGTGGGAATGATATTTCCTGCCCAGCCCTAGTGATAAGCCAAGGGCTGTGAAACAGTTGGATTCCTATGCTGTCCTTGTCTCTGTCCTTGGATTTTCCCAGCAGATGATCATATTAATCTTTGCTGTGAGCTCAGTAATTTTGAGATGAGGCTGAATTATAGGACTCTGTGAAAATTGTTGGTGGGTACACCATTTCAAACGCAAATTTAAATTAGAGAGGGTGCAAAACCCCTTGTCCAGTGGTCATAAGCATTATTTTTTTTCTACACTTAAAATCTGCAATTAGTTTGCAATTTTAGCTACGTTTACAATGTTTACTTTTGCAAAAACTTGTGTATGTAAGGTCATGTTGGGTACTTTCCTTTTTAGTTTGACCTCATGTAGAATGTTACTATAGACTGAAAGCTCTTTGGAACAGAGACAGTATCTTCTTATGTGTATGTACAGTACCTAGCATAATGGGACCCTGAACTTGGGTGTCTTGGTACTACCATAATAGCAATAGTAAATGTAGATTTGAATTTTTGATTTAGGATTGATGTATATCCTTTGTGGACTTTAACATGGCCAAACCACCACCTTCTACAGCCAAAAAACTCAGGATATATCTATACATTGATTAAGCACCTGCAGCTGACCCAGGTTAACTGACTCGGGCTTGTGGAAGCTGTATAATTGCAGTGTAGACATTCATGCTCAAACTGGAACCCAGGCTCTGGCACTCCATGACAGGGGAGGGTCCTGTCTTGGAGCCTGGGCTCCATCCAGAACCTGAATGTCTGTATGGCCGTTTTACAGCCTCATAGCCCCAGCCCCGTGAGCCCAAGTCAGCTGACCTAGGCTGGCTGAAGGTGTTTAATTGCTGTGTAGACATATCCTCGGAGTCCGGTCTTGTATTTTTTACATAGTCAGAAAGGTCCATTTACTTGAGTAGTTTTATTGTGTCCAGAAATGCAAGATCAGGCTTTAAAGAGGAAAGGAAAATACTTTTTCCTCTATATAATGTGAACCATTTTTAAAGTTATGTTTTCAAAACAAATATTAGTTTTTGTACAAATGGACAAGCTGTGAAATTTGAACGGCAATTCTTCATTGAAAAATGACGCTAAAAATTCTTACTCAGTAGACTTGGTCTCTCTGTGTATCCAGAGTGGCATTTTACTTTACTATGTTTTTGCACTTTTTACCAATGTTAGCACTACCAGAGCCAGCTATGGGAGAGCGAACTGGATTCTATTCATATTATCAGAAGAAATATAATCTAAGTTCCAGTTGCAGAATTCTTATTGTTCATGATGCATGAATCAGAAATAACTTATCTTGTTTGCTAGACACCAGAGGAATGTTATAAACCTGAAATCTCAGGTTCTGTTCCTGGCTCTGGGTGGGAGTGAGTAGTGGTTACAAATTTGGCACATTTATTCTAAAATGCAGTGTTCCTGAGTGGAAGAGATATGAGACTTAGGTTCTATTCCCAGCTCTGCTGTAAGTGGTCTTAGTATCTCTTTTGTAAAATGGGTGAATGGTATCTGCCTGCCTCTTGACGTGCAAATATGAGGCATTGCTCAGTAATAAAGACTGTGAAGTACTCAGAATTAATCCTCAGAGGGGTAGCTGTGTTAGTCTGGATCTGTAAAAGCAGCAAAGAGTCCTGTGGCACCTTATAGACTAACAGACGTAGTGGAGCATGAGCTTTCGTGAGTGAATACCCACTACATGCATCCAACGAAGTGGGTATTCACCCATGAAAGCTCATGCTCCACTACGTCTGTTAGTCTATAAGGTGCCACAGGACTCTTTGCTGCTTTTACAGAATTAATACTGGTACAGTAATTGAAAGAGCTAAAGCTAAAATGCAGGATCTTTTCTTGGCTTCCAACTGAGTCCTGAGCTCTGGTTTTGTGTCTGCCATGTAGGAGGGTTACTGGGGACTAGGATAATGTTAAATGCAATTGTCATGACTGAGTCAAAACAGCTGAGGTTAAAATGAAAATCAAAGTGCAACCTTAACTATAGCATTTGCTATTGTGAATGTTATAAGTAATGTTTCCAGTATCATAAATCTGCTTGGTGTCATGTCATTTTCTGTGGTCATAGCTCTATGATTGTCCGCGGAAACACCTACTAATTTTCTGAGGATATTATGTAGTTAACTATTGTTTGCATTAAGGAGTGATATGAATGATGTTTTAAGTATATAAAAGGCGTCTGCTATTACAGGTGGAAAAAGTATTACACTTTCATAGAGTTTCTGGACCCATTTACTTGGCATTACTGATAAGGTGTTTTGTTTTTTCCTAGATACGGGTCTGCTTTCTTTCCAGAATGTTCGGGGGGCATGGAGACATAGAAACATATGATGATGACCTTTATCGTGAGGAGTCATCCAGTGAACTTAGTGTTGACAGTGAGGTAGAATTTCATCTCTACAGCCAGGTCCATTATGCACAAAGTCTTGGAGAAGTCAATGGGCAGGAAGAGAATGAGGAGATAGTGGACTCTGTAGAGAAGCAAGGTCAGAGTTCAGTTTTGATCAATAAATTGGACCAGGGCAAGAACCTTATATTCTCGGACAATGATGTTGTTCAGATTTCAGATGGCCCTGAGGTCATCATCTTGTCTGACACACCTGATGAAGACAGTGTTTACAAAAGCAAAGTGAAGAAGACAGCAACCTCCCTAACACCAGCTAAACAATATAGTCAACCAGGATGCTCCACACGGAACCTCGCTAGAGCTTCTGCACCCACTACCTTGGATTCTGATGCAAAAAAGTCAAGTAAAGAGAAAAGGGCTAGTGAGAAGTCTAAACCAACTTCTGCTGGTAGAGTACGCATGATCCAAGAGATTCTGGTAATAGAGGATAGCTCAAATGATGAGGAAGAAGAGGAAAGCACAATCTCTGAAAGTGATAATGTGGAGAGCTGGATGCTATTGGGATGTGATACAGATGTCAGAGATGAAAATATCATTTTGAACCTTGAAGGCTGTGGAACTGCTCTCAGTGAAGGTCAGTACTTTTGTATAGATAACACTGAATAGAGTAAAAGAGCTGATGGAAAGATCTGGTTACCATGATATTGATGTCAATATTATAAAGGAAAAATAAAGGGAAAGAAGTAGATGCAGTGCAAGGTGGCAAAAACCAAAAGGAGGAAATTGTAAAGTGGGATGGCAGACATAAAATATGATGTAGCAGATAATCGTTAATACTGTTGTGTATTATTTGAGAAGTGCCAGACATGTGCATAGTGCTTTGCAGAGAAGCAAATGACAGTCTCTCTACTCCAAAGAACTGACAAAGAGAGAGGAGGGAATTCAGAAGGATTTGAATTAGTTAAATAAAACTATTACTTAGAAATAAACAGGGGAGAAAAGATAAACCAATATTTGGGAAGCAAGAATAGAAATAAGAAAGATATATAATGGTTAATTATTGTGATCAAAGCAAATAAGTAAGTAGTGACAATATAGCAATGTCAAGAGAAATTTGAGAATAAGCAAAATTGGAGGGAGAAATCACAAAATTAAGACTACTGAAAAATACAGTAGGAGAAGGGTATAATCCCTATGGTCAGTGTAAATAATTCAATTATACTGAGACTTTGCTGTTTTCTAAAATTTACTATCAACAATATACAAATCCTGCATGAAATAGTACACAGTAATTACTAAACAGCAGGATTATTGATATCTCGCTTTTTGGTATATTTTAAAATATGTTTCCAAGTTACTGTAGAGGAAAGTCAGTGAAGATGACGTAATTCAAAGAATTGATTGTAGAGACCTGTTTTTAGCAAGTCCTTTCCATGGTAAAGTTATCACATTGGCCGCACGTTGTGTCGATTATTTTATTGCTAGGATAATATGTATTCTGGAACCAATGACTGAAAAATCTACTTGACTGTCATCTTCCGTTTCCCTATGCATGCTAGTCTCTCGCTGCACTGAGATAATTTCCAGAAACAGTGTCCCCTGTCAGTCACTTGAGAAGGAGCATTGCTGTCAGATATTGATTCAGTACAGTAAGGCCTGTCAGGTCACCTGTAGCAGTTAGGGCCTTCACTCAGCTTTGACTCTCAAATGTATGGGTAGCACTTTCTCAGCCCTATATTGCTTTAGTTTTCTTTTGGTGCCCACAAATGACACACCATTTAGTTATGGATGTTGAGGGAGACATTCTTAGTTGCTAATATGTGGACTGATATCAGCAAGCAGGAGATTGCTTCAGAATTATTGTTCAAATGGTTAGCACTATTGCCCACATGTTCGTAATGAGGGAGGAAGCCAGAAATATGTCTTCTTTCCCTTCTTTAAATTGTCTGTTCTTTGCCTCTAAGAATTCTGTAACATCCCACCTACAGAATGTGTTTTAATCTTGTTTGCTTTTCTGTAGTTACTTGCTAAATAGATTATAACATGCCCTTTACCACAATGTGTTGCTTTGAGACCATTGTGCGACTGCCCATTGTCTAGAAATTTCACAAAAAAATTGCTGTGCACATTGTTCTCAAATCAATGGCAAGTATAGTGGAACACAAGTTGCCACACCACTTTTCCACATTCTCTATCAAATATGTTTTCTCCCTATAAATCTCTTTTTAACATAATTAAAAAGTATAATAGATAAGTATTAAAACCCAATTTTACTACATTTTATTTGATTGTTTTCTTTTTATATTTTCACATTTTCTTTCCTTTCTTCAAACCCACAACTAACTGTGTCATGGCAGTATGAAGCATATATGTTTCTTTAACAGAATGCTTTGTGGCTTTCGGCAGCAAATGTACCAGGATATTCGGTAATACAGTTTGTGCATAGCAAAATGATACTTTGCTAGTGGTAACTTGTGTACATGTCACTTTTGTTTGATCATCTTATATTGTTCAGCGAATAACCGTATTGGACAGGCAAGGTGATCAATTTATTTTTTGACTCTACACATCCTTTGTAGGCTTACCTGTAGGAATTGCCTATGGTGGTTATAAAAATTATCCCCCAGCAGAATATAGAGAAATGTGTAAAGAATACATAAGCTTTTTATATTACATGAAAAAAGTACATTATTCATTTTTTGGAGATATTTTGTAAACAATTTATCAAAATTGGTATTACATCTAGTAAAATCACTATGTGGAAATTCAAATCTTTGTTCTCTTACTGCACTACCATAATTTTGTTGTGCAGCTGCCTAAACTCAGAGTAGCATTTAGAAAAATTAACTTGTGGCTAATATCCAGAGGTAGTTTTGCTTCATTTGCAGTGAAGCCCTTCAGAAACCCTTCCCATGTTTTTGACTAGCATCAGTAATGGTATTGTCAAGGGTAATCTCATGCTTTATGATTTACAGAACAGTGATCAGTTACACTGTGGAGTTTGCTACCATGTTGTAGCCTTCTTTCCAATATGTGCATTGAACTTAATTTGTTTTTGTTCAGGCATTGTGTCCTCCTTTCACATGTATTTACTTTGCAAAAACTTGCACAGTTTTTTCTGTTTAAAAGGTGCAAGCTAATGATGAAATGTTTGAGAGTAGTCTAATATATGTGAGAGCCAGAAAGGAACTGTGTGATCTGAGCATAAACCCCCAGCCTGAACACAAAAGACTGAGAGGGGTAAAGTGTAGCATGCTTCTTAGAAGAGGTGTAGGTTAAATCAGTATATGTCTGTATTTTGACTGAAATTCAAACAACCTCTATTCAAGCATACACAATGCAGAAAAGTTTGCTCCATCTGGTATTTTGTTTCTAAAACAAATACGGTGATGTCGAAGGTAAAAACGACACAGGGCTGAAAATTATTTTTGTCTTTTGCTGGTATAAAAGTAAAAACCAAAAGAGTATTTAAATATTAATGCATTCAAACATAGTGGATAACCGTAACACATCAATTTTAAGGTGCAAAACCTGCAAATCTTCAATATCTAATATATCCATAATTTATTTATTGAGCTTCAGAGCATCATCTCTCAGGTGCTGTGGACTCCAAGTACAGTGATTTGCTGAAACTTGAACACATTCATGTCAAATTAAAAGAAGAAAAGGAAAAACAAGGTGTTAATTTGTTTTTATTGTAATTGTATTGGCAAATTATTCTTTCAGAGACTTATTTCCTCTAATTCAGGTAGGAATTATTTTGAGAAATATTTTTAGTTATACTCTCAGAATGTTTGGGGCACAGGATTAAACATCACTTCTGTTGATTTACTGTGAATACCTACTATGTAAATTATTACTTTTTAAGGCTTTTAACATGAGTGTAGGGGGGATATAACATTTAGTGACTGGCGAAACCTTTATTTTTTGCCAAAGTTACTTATGGCTGTATACATTTGAGAGACCTCCTGTGACAGTCTGTTGGTATTTGTAGTGCCCAGTTTGATTCACACTAAAAAGGGAATGAAACATGCACAATACTGTGGCTATTGGAGTGGCCTGTTGTGTCAATCATTTGGTGGGCCTGTCTTTGTGCTTGAGATATGGAGATAAAGATACTGAGGTTCCACTAGAATAAAAAATTACTACTCCAGGGAAAGGAATGAAGCACCCCTCCTAATTGTGTTAAGTTTTCTACTTCTGATTTGCCAACATAGGTTAAGCTAAGAACCACATCATTTTTAAATTATAAAAACAAAGAACATCCTTCCTTGGTTCCCCCAGTGCGCGCACACAATCCCTTCCATACATAAACCTCCTGTGTCTATCTTGTGTCTATTATGGTACTTCTTAGAAGAGATGGAAAAGCATACAGTGACCTGCACTTTCCATTGAGACAGAAAGATGTGTTCCTTTTATGCTGGGAAGAAGTGTTTTGGTGCCTGCTGCATAAATCAAGCATCTTCTGCTATTTCTATTTTGAATTAAAATTCTGAAAATTTTAAATCATGCTGTTCAAATTCCTAATCTGTGCATCATGGCTCTTAGGTACATATATGAAAGCTCTTGTATTTTTACCCTTCAGCCTCCCTAAAGATTCATGGTAGCCTTTACATTTTGGTCATATTTCAATTTCCCACCAATATATATATTTTTTTTTACCAAAGCTTGTGATGACACCATGATCCCGGTGAGTGCAACTTTTAGTTATAGCTATGCAGCAATATCTGGTTAAGCTTTTTTATTTGAGGAGATGAGGGTAGATGCTAGATTTCTTGTTTCCTGCTGAGGTATCTCTGGAACTCTGCAAATAGCTGCTGTTTCTCCAGTGATTCTGACGGGTCTCACCGTGATCTCAGTTTTATATTACGAGATTGCATATGGCTTGAAATGGATCGAGGCTGTCAAAATTTCATGAAGCAAGTTAGATCCAAAGGACGAGTGACCAACAGTGACCATATATCTCTTGCTCCCTATATGTGTTCCCTGTGTACATTGGCTCTTTTTTTAGCCTTCCATGTGTGATATTTTTGAAGGTACGTTCCACTGCTTTTGCCGTTTTGCACAACGAAAGGGAATTATTTTTTTTTCATTTGGCATTTTAAGCAGGGATTATCTTCTAGAGTTGGACCTTTCCTGTGTATTTCCAGGACATGTAAATGCTTTGCGCATGAGACAAAGATAGACACAACAATAGCAGATTTTTATTTTGTAAATATATAACATTCATTTTTGAGGCAGATGTATCCCAGACCTTTGAAAGATGGGCTTTCACCTCCTCTTCTCTACCGCAATCAGGGTATGTATGATGAGAGGGCTAATCTCCTGTGGCTGCCAAGATTTCATCCATTCCCTCATTAAGGGCCATCTTTTTAACATATTTCCTTTCTGTATTTAGCACTAGTCTTAATCTCAGCACTTTTTCTACATTTGAAGAGACAGTTTTCAAAGTTTCAGCATTGAGGATCACCCTAAGGAATGCAAAAAAATGATTTCTCTTCTATCCCCCCTGCCCCATCAGTGACAAAGTGCGTTATTTAGACAACGTTCTCTGCTATTACCCGTTTGTAGAGTGCAATTCTGAAGGTGCTTATTGAACCCCAAAATCCCAGGAAGCAATACATGTTATTCTCCACTGGGCCATTGGAAAAGCTACTTGTGTTTTTAACTAACACAATAGGTCAGCTTTTTGAAAGTGTGTTTGAGGTATCACTTCTGGCAACTAGAAATTGCTATTAAAAGTAACAAATACTGGATATCGCTTGTTCTGGTAAACAGCGTTAAATTCAAATGCCCTTTATGGTCATTGCTCAGCAGACTGAAAACCTCATTAGAAACTCTGGAACCTTCTTAGCAGCTTTGGCTGGCATTGTAATAACATTTTGGGATGTTGACACAACATGAGATATTTTAACTAATTTACGTGTTCTCTGCACATAGCAGATACTGTTTGGGATCCTAGCGCATGATAGCTTGTCTTCCAGCAGCTGCGCTCCAGATTAGATTTCCGATTTAACTTTTTATTCACATATATCTGTTTTCTTCCAACAATGATCGATACCTCAACAAAAAAGTGTGTGCGCCAAGGATTATGCTCTACTCTTTTATTTAAACATTTCACTCAGTGATTGCATGAATGCTTTGCTTCTTATAGCTTTGGCTTTGATGGCAAATTCAGACAAATAAAGAACTGAAGACTCAGAGCAGATTGTACAGAATTGAGCCAAAACTTACTGGTCATTAGAAAATATTTTAAAAGCTATTTATCAAATGACCTTCAGACTCTACAATTTATAATATAGAGTATTTCCTGCTTCTTCTCCGACCTGCCCAACAAATTGATTTTTAAAATACTCTTTATGGTGATGTTGCGTAGTGGAACAAACTAATGCCTGACTGACATGTGGGCAGATTATTTACACTCCACTGTAGGAATTGGCTGACCCTTACTTTGTCAGTACCGAGAAGAAGCCTTTTCAGGCCCTTTAGTTTGGTTATCATCACTGTGTTGCATTTCAAAACAATTTATGCTTTCTCTATTGAAGATGCTTTTCCTGTTTGTTGAAATTTTATTGGTTAAAAACAGCGGGATTAATGAGAGAAGAAACACTGGTCATCATCCTGTAAAATAGAAGCTACTTTTTCTAAAGCAGTTTGCTCATCTTTAACTAACACCTTTAGTGTCTGTCTATCTCTCTCTCTTTTGCTGGGCTTACAAGTCTTGCTAATGGCAAACTTTACTTGTTAAGCTTCGCTTTACATTACTTACATTTCCCATTCAGCCTACAATGAAATAGTAATGAAAGTGGTGTATGCTTTTAAAACAGAGTATCAAATCTGCAAAGACTTTACTTTTTGTCTTATTAATGTTGGGTCGTAACATTTGGCCTTGGAGTGAAGCTTTGCTTAGAAGTAGTAATCATAACAACTACTGCTTATGCAGATATTGGAGTCAAAATTGATAGATATTGCAACCTCGAATACTGCAATCTAAGTGTTTTGGTACTAGTCAGGATCAAAAAAGGAAAAGCCCTTCTTTGACCATCAGTGCTTTACACAGATTCTTCTTGACAGTTGAATTTTGTTAAAATTCTAGTGCTCTGTATTGAATCTACAAAATTGCTTTGAAACTTAAGACTACGATTATAACAGTCTTGCCTGCACTAATAGGCCATTTTACTACTTATGAATGTATTTAAGCAAAAGCAGGAAATCTTTTAAATATTTTTGGGGAAAAACTTGCTTGGTTTATGCTTTTGCCCGTTTACTTTAACATTTTCTTTGATAACCAGTTTTACATACTTGGTCTTTGCAAAATGGAGTATCAATTTTTTATACTAGAACTTTGATATTTTTATAACAATCCCTTATTTTGTTTCTGGATTTTGTTTTTTCATTTGTTTTAGTACATGAGAAATCTTTTGTTCTTTTGATGCTGCAGGAAAAATCTGAATTACCATTTCTTCCTGTCCTCAAAATACATTTTTTTTCTAGTTCTGAAAGGAATTTTTACAGATGCTTAGCTAAGCAATGAAAGAAAATATATTTTCTCTTCAATGAAATTAGATTCAATTAGAGTTATATCTGTAGCTTTTCATATTTATGTTAAGAACCCTCCACTATGGGACAATGTACTAATTTATATCAGTTTATGACACCAGAATAACACAGAAAAAGGGGTTTTTGGCAGTGAAAAGGAGTTTTTATTTAAAATACATTGTTGTTCACAAAGGTTTGCCAACAATATACTGTATCTTTGTTTACTTGAGACATTTCTTATTAAGCTTTAACCTTTGAAAAACTGTTGGGCATTACAGTTCAACAACTGTGGCTAGTGCTGCTTTAGTTAATTCCTACTCACCCCCCTCCTTTTATGGGTTTACAATTCTCATTTAAGGTTTACTCTGGGCTGAAAAAAGAGAGGTGAATCTTGGCCCAAGAACATTTTGTACACGTCCAGAAATATATTTGACCAATTAAGAGATAAATGTAGCAAACAACAAAAAAAATGGTATTTTTTGATACACAAAATAATTTACATTTCAATTTAAAATGAAATTTGACATGTTATAAAACCCTACAGTCACTTTTGATATTTCAATCAAATAAAAATTGGCTGGCAGATTTCTGTTTGAATAGGGGCTCAGTGTCTGATTCTGCTTGCTTGGAGCACAGTTTGAGAGGTGCTGAGCAACCTCAACTTAAATTAAACTCTCATGGCCTATAGGATGTCTCTGAGGAGGAATTGGTGCCTTAAAGGTTTGGCGCCTGAGGCCCAGGTCTTGCACTGAACTCCGTGTGGATGGAGATACCTTGCTATATGGAGCAGCTTGCAGGATCTGGCACTGTGTAACTATTTGTGTATGGAGGTATACTGTACGTATTTTAAATGCAGACAGAAGACCATGGAAGTAAATAATCTTCTTTTCTAAAAGTTCCAATGCATGTGCTGATATGGTGGTCTCTAAAAGGCTCATTCTATACTTAATTTTATTTTTCAATTTTTGAAGGGCTCTGTTATAATTAATATTATACAGTGTGTGTATTTATAATTATATGCTCACAAATAAGAAATTAATAAAGTTACATGTAACATTATATCGCATCAACTAAATTTAAAATTAAGGGTGCTGTCATTAACTTCTGATTTTTTTTCTACATATTGCAATAGTATTGAATCTATGTATAATTTTGTAATGTGCACTTCTTTTCTTAGAAAAGTTTTAAAACTAATGCTTTATCTTTAATGTGAATTTTTTCTTGCCTATGTTTGTCAGAACTTAACATTACTTAAATGGAGGGGGAGTTTTTTGTGCATGAATTATTATAACAGCATTCACCCTGGGGCTGTAATAAGCAGTGGGAATCCATCTACCCTTTACTAGATACAGCACATGCATATGGATATTTTGATTAAAAGAAAAAAGTTAATCTTCTTTACAGTGTAATGAGGATACACTTGAATCTCTTGATTATTTAAAAAAAATTAATAAAACTAATAAAGTTCCTTTAGAAATCTCAAAAGATCTAGTCTGAGTCTACCTGCAACCTTAGCAGTCCCTTTTATCTGTACAGATTTCCCTGCCTATTGTGGACCTTAGCTCTAACTAATTTAAATTTCCCATGGCTTTGGGTTGCAGACTAGGTTTTCTGCAAGAGTGCCCATGCTTACATGGTCATATATTCTGGGTGACTTTTTCACTTTTTTTTCCCCCCGCTGTTTTGTTGATTGTTAAAAGGGGAATTTTTTTCCCACTTCTCTCATCAGTTTGATCTTTCTTCCTTGTCCCATTTATTTGTATTTCTTACAGGTTGGGAAGAAGTCTTATATTGTAGCTAGATCTCTAGGGACTGATGGGAAAACTAATTTTGTCCTTTTTTAGTAGAGGTTTAATTTTTTTTTTTAGCAATTAAAAAAGTTCAAATAGTTTTTAGGGGGCAACAAGTACAAAGAGAGTCAGCGTTTATGACTGACCATACTAGAGGAAAGGGGAGGGGAACATTTAGTTAAAATAAGTACAAAAGCAAGTAAATTAATATCAGCCTTTCATATTAGAATAAATATAATATGCCAAAGTAGAATGAAAAGCAAGAACATGATGACTAATACCATTATTGTGACAATAATTCTGGTTTGTAAAACTGTCTACTGGAAAGGGTTTTACTTTTCCAGGGAGTAAGTAAAATTAAGACTTCTTCCAGTGGAAATTGTCTTGCCAATCAATGTTTTAAAATGAAGATGAGTAAGTAAACAAGAAGATTGCATTCTGAGAACTGTTGTGTTATGTTGGTAACTTATGCTATTGGAGAAATTCAAGAATTTGTCACAAATCAGGATTCTGTCCATTTCCTTTTCACATGTGTGGGACATAATGTAAAGGTTTGAAAAATACTATATGAAACTACTGTAGTATCAAATGGCAAGAAAATGCAGAGTTGTAGATGACTGTTAAAGATTGTGTACTAATAACAAAAAAAGGTAGTTCTATGCACCTAAACTCTTACTGAAGACCTTAATTCTTATGAACGTGCTTACAATTGGCATTCAATATTGTGTGTGTGTGTGTGTGTGTAAATAAAATAATCAGTGTGTATTGTGGAGGAAAAGAGGCAAATTCTTGGCTTATTCATTCATCTTTATGGGCACAACTGTAAAAAGACCTGATGCAAGTGGTCCACCATATTATTGACATCTGCTAATATTCCCATTAGTAAAAAAAAAAAAAAAAAATCCAGTTTATAGAATTTCAGATGTAGCTATTGTGTTGTTTACTCATTTCTACTGGACAAGAACTAACATCTGGATTCAGATAGTCAATATATCTTCATACACACATCATACTATTCTTTACAGAAACAGCCAATAATCTACTGTATACACATTTTAAAAAGAGAGCAATCCCAGGCTGTGCTTCATTTTGTACTTTGGCATCTTTAGAGGAGATCACAGCACAAGGACAGATCTGTTCTTAGAATATAAATCTGGCTGGAGTAACTCTATTAAAGTCTGTGAAGTAACTCTGGATTTAAGGCAGTATAACTGAGACCAGAGTCTGGCAAGTTGTCTATTGGGTTTAATCCATCCTGGTTTCCCAAGGAAACTCTCAACATTGAATAATTTTCTGTTCTTTTTGTAATACTAAATTACTCAATGTGTTACTAAATTGATAGGACTCCCACCAATTTTAGTAAAGGTGGGAAAGCAGGATGGACTGCCACCTATGAGTATAGCGGTTCCTGGAAGATACGGCAGCAAGAAGGGGTGGCTCTAAGTTTACATAGAACAATATGGTTCCAGTGTTCAGCTTTTATTCTATTTTCAAATTACTAAACAACGTCTGTAACGATTATTGCAACAACTTGGAGTATTCTTTTTACAGTACACTACCTGTCAATTTTACTCTTTATGACTCACCCTGGGAAACTTGCTTTTAAATGTTACCACAAACTTGTCAAGTTCAGGAATTTGGTCTCTCCAATTTATCTTGTAAAGTGCAATTTTTTGTTTTTGTTTTTAAAATGTTAACAGTTGACAAACCTTTTAGAGGTGATCCAGAGGTGATCTTGTTCTGCCTTTGTATCATTGTGCTGTTTCACCTCTGCTAATACATCTGACAAAGTTTTATCTGGAATGTTAGTTACGTGTCTTTAATGTATGCTGAAAACTAATAACATAGCTTGGAATTACAGAAAACAAGTAACTTTATTCTGTGTTTTCAGGGAATACTCATAATGCATGTAGTGCTAGAGAGCTTACTCTGGTGAAAGCCTAGAACTCCCACCTCCAAAATGTATATATTATTTAACAAGTATCTGTAGCTGTGGCTGCAAAGATTTATTTTGTGGTTGTCATTAGTTTGCTGCTGTTTCTGTTGAATCCATTTGTTATGTTTATTCAATGCCAAGTTTGATACTGACATTTCTTATGACACATATTGTTTTCTCAAAAGATGCATACAGCATACTTTGTATATGTATTATATGTAACATTGGGAATGGGAAAATACGAAGAGAACAGGATCTGTTGGATACAACGCATCTCTGTGGCAGATGCACATAAAACCTAATCTTTGTACAGTGTGGATAGGTTTAGGTGCAAATACTGCTTTATTATTGTCAATCTTGTCCTATAGGAGTCTATTACAACATATACTTTGACCAAAGTCCATAAACCTAAAGAATTGCCAAGTGCTCTCCAGGCTTTTTAAACACTTTATAAACTATTCTCCATCAACTGTTTAAAAAAAAAAAAAGTCATGACTGCCAGATGCCTTTTTTCAGTCTTTATTTGAAACTCCATCTGCGTCTTGAAACACTAGAGTTTTTTCTCCCCATTTAAAGCAGAGGCCGTGAAATACTTATGGTGATTAACAGTCACTGTGGTGACAGTAACAGTTTTAGCTCTATATTTATTTCTCAGTCTAGATACTGCTGTGAAGGTAAGTCAATAAGGTTTCATAAGATTATATCTTGTAGATTGAAAACTTTAGCTTCAGGGTCCTTTCATTTTATAACAATTGTGGGCTCAGAATGAGTGTCTCAGTGTGACTATTTGCTCAAACTCATGTAACTCTGACTTGGGACAGTATTTAGGGGAGGGGGAAAAAAGCTTTAGCATTCCCATTTGCTTTGCATTTACTGTGAAATACCTGCCTTTATGTGACTTTAAAAAGAAAAAAACTACACACAGAAGGGCAGTTGCCATCTTAAAATGCAGATTACTGTAATATTTGAAAATGTTCCTTTAAGGTATGACATAATTTCCAACTTTGCTCTTAACAAGTTAGTCATAGTCTGTGTTGTAAATTTCAGACATTTTGGTAATACAAAACCAAACAAAATTCTTGCATGTGATGTTTGCCCTTCAGTGACACAGAAACTTTTCCATATTATTGAATTATGTTTCTGCAGAATTATAACTGAGCTGAGCATATGCTCTTGTCAAGGCCTGATAGCCAGTTTTTGCATGTCTGATTTCTAATATTTATATGGCACATTTATAATTTTATGTTAAAAGAAAGAAAAAGTTAAAAAGATTAGCCATGGGCTATACACAGTTCAGAAAGCGTGATAGGATGTGAGCAACAGCATTCAAAACTGGCTATTGAAGCAGAGAGAAAATTCAGTTTAGGTTTGTAGTATGTGACTTATTAAATATATTGTAAATATCCCCAAGTGGCTGTGTGGTGGTGGTGGTGGGGTGGGGGTTTGCTCTTAGTGTTTCATTGAAACTTGCTGTATTGTCCTTTGATTATAAGGAGATGGGGAATTTTTGATTTTTATTAGTGTGTGTTTATATTTTGTCTAAGTTGTGATGCACCATGCTTTAAAAAGCAGGAGCTGAGAGTAAATGTGTAAAGTGTGTTAGTGGTAACTTTCATTTTTGACAACTGGATAAACCTTGAAAAACAGACATGCTCTAACATTTTTCTCAGAATTTTACTTTAAAAAAATTTAATTTACTTTTTAAAAAAATGCTAGTATTATTTAGACAAAATGGATGTTCTGTTATGCAACTTGTAGTTCCTCTGGATAACCAGGTATGGTTTGAAGTTGGAACTTTTTTTTGTTAGCAAAGTAAATAGTCTTTACAAAAAGATGAAAAAGAGGGAAAAACAAAAGTAAATTACTTGCCAGTAATGGTATTGCATCATTTAATTTGCACAGGATTTTGTTTACAGGCTTCTGGCGTTTGCCAGTATGCTGTATTTCAAGTATGTTCATGTCACAAAGCCAGTAACGCTGTAGTCCTGTTAAAGTCTATGAAAGGAAGCCCAAATTAGTTGAGTATTCTTATTCAATAACCTGCTTTGAAAATGGACTGTCAGAACAGCCTGAAAACTTGAATGTGTCTAAGTGTTGGTTCTTAAAGTTTAGTGTAAATGCCTCATTACAGACATTTGATTTGTTTACACATTATACCTGTTGTTTTATTTGTGTCTTTTACTATTATATCTACACACGTCCTGTTTTCACTTCTGTATGCCAGGCCATTTGTATGTTCTACTTATTAACATAACCGCCCCTGCCCCCAAAACTGGACGTTTATCCAGGCAACTTGTTACATAGTTTTAACTATCATATTACCGATTTCCTTTAATTTAATTCAGTCCAGTATGAAGTTATTACTAAAACTGGAACATAGTTTATACATGAACGTTCTTGACTATACCTGTTATGCAAAGAAGACTATCAAATCTGTGAGACTAGCCCACCCCTTCTGGAATAGTTTAAAAAAAAAAGTCTCCGAAGACTCAAAGGAATTCTTTAAACTCCTAGCAGGGCCAAGGGGTCAATGTCAGATTTAGTCGTGCTGTTATTTTAGCCCAGTCGTCCAGAGAGATGGCTGAAAAGTGAGTCTTTTATTTCTTTTTTTGTGTGATTATTAACAGGATTAAATGTAAGCCATTGTGTACTTAGTGCCAATTAGTTTCTCATCTGAGAGGTTCATTATGATTTTTTTCACTCTTCGTCTTGTAATATTTTGTCAGTGTTTGATTAGATATGAGAGAGAATGAAAGGAAACATTTTTAGAACTATGCCCTAACTGTGATAGTGTCTCCATTTCTGCTTTGGCAGTTGGTAAGGTAGTAGCAGCATTGCCAGTAGCGAGCTCTGTTTCCAAATATTTAAACATTTTCTTAAATACTTCTTCCTTGCTGAAAATTGTCATAAGGTTTCCAACCTCAACAGTACATTGTTCAAATTATTCCCCCAAATCTATTCAGACATTTGTTAAGTTACAGAATTGCAAAAAAAGTATGTCCTTTTGTATTTATTCTGACTTTTTTGATGTTTTAAATGAAAATTAGCAACCTAGCTGTGTACTTGCCCCTGTAGTAATAAGATACAAAATGTACCAATCTATTAAGTCTTAAACAATTGGCGACGATGAACGTACAATAACTTATTTGTAATATCAACTTAATACATATGTGATGGTCCTTTACATAGTTCAGTAAATTATTAAATATATCAGTCAGTGGCTTATATTGTTTTCTCTCCCACACCCATACCCACATATATATAGTACCTTATAGAGCAGAACTGAAAGAGATTTTAGTTTAAAAGATATTACCTCACCCACCTTGTCTATCTGGTAAATAAACATTTGTAAAACTTCTGTCGGATGGTCTATGATGGTTGAGAGGGCCACTAGAAAATGGTTCAAGCACTGTTGAGGTGGAGAAACAAACTCTATGGACGTTTATAAGTAAAACTATAACTCAGCCCTTAACTCAAGCTATTTGACACAGGAAAAAAAAAAAAGCAAAATTGTGTGAGTTAAGTGTTCTAGTTATCTTTTGACCGCATGATATTTTCTGCTTTATCACATCACATCATGGAAATGGAAAAGCAGAGTTTGCTTTTTTTTTTAATTTAGAGTATGTCTCCCTGAAATTGAGAAAATTGTATCTGTATTTTTAAAAAGTATACAAGTGTCTAGTTGAACATTGGGTGACATCCACTATGTATCTAACATAGATGCATAAGTGTGGTAGCTATTTTGGGGCATGATAGTTACTTTCCTATTTGTAGAGCATTTGTTTAGTTTATAGTCTCATCAGTTGGCTTATTTAGCATTTCATATTATAATCACCAATATTACTCCTTCACAGTCATCTTTTTATTGTTTAACTTCAAAGCTTTGCTAAGCTTGGCTTGCTTTATTGTAAAAGTTAACAAATTGTAAGTGCCTAAGACTTTGGAGGAGCAAAGCAGATCATTCAGAAATTGAAGGACGTTTCCCAAAACAACAGAGAACGTACTACTTTTTGTTATTTATAGCTCTGACTTAGGCTTTAAAAACATAATTATTTGCTGGGTGGCAGGGAGAAGATTAGTGAACCTCACCAACTGGCTTAATTCTGTTTCTCTCCGTTTATTATTTTCTCAGTAAAATATACATGTTTTTATGGGGTATTGTCATTCCAGTTAGTTTGTATTTTATGTCGAGAGCAATTGTTTATAACCTTGAAAAACATACCAAACATGTTTTTTTTTTAAGTACAGTATTTGGAGAAAACTTCTCTGATATAAAAGCATATATATATATTTCAGATAAGAGACAATATTCTACATTGAATGCAACAATGGTTCTAACTGGGATTCACCCTGTGCCTCAGAATGAAAAATGGGAAATAAAACAGAACTTCGTATTGCAGAATGTCTTGTTGTACCTAACAATGTACTAATTAACTATTAAAATACTAAGTTACCAACAGTCACAAAACCATGTCAGATACAAAGGGCTAAAAATTGAACATAACTACTTCAGAAATCATGCCTTATTTCAGGGGCTACTGTTCAGAATTCTAAATCTATGTATTATATCTAACAATATGAAAGCAGCTATGGCAATCAAACACAGTGAGTAACCTTGGCTAACTGATCTTCTGATGAGCAGAACTCTGGGAACTTTGCCTGTGCTTAGTTTTAAACAGTTAGCTAAAAAATCCCAAGCCTTTATCTGTAGTTTGCCTTTCTCTTGTGTGGTTATAAGAACCCTAGCCATGGGTATGCTGCTGTAAATTAAAACAGAAAGCACCATAAGATTCACTCATTTGTTGTGTTATAGTACTAATATAGCTGCACCTTCACAAATAAATCTTGTTGGCACACTCATTTGAAATTGCTGTCTGTTATCTATGACTCGGAAGCTGCATGTTATGTGTACATGATTAATCTAAACCTCAAAATATGTAATTATAAAGGATATACATGTTAAGTGAACCCTTTTCTGTTTTTTTTAAAGGAATCTAGTAGCAGCTGTACAATTTTAAGTTACTGATTTTTATTTTTAAATGGTAGTTCATTTCTAATGTACAAAGAGAACTCTGGGGTTACTGGGAAAAACTGTTAATCCAGAGGAAGGAAAAAGGAACTTTAAGTGCATCATGAACTTAAAATATTAATTGGTTTTGTTAACATATAGCAAGGTGTTTGACTAATTAAAAAATTGACTTTTTTCTTCCACATAAAATTTTATTACTGCAACTGTTAAGATTGTTAATATAATAAAATACCATACAAGACACAGTTATATAAACTCTCAAAGCAGGTTATCCTTGAAATCTTAGAAAGTATAAAATAGTTGAATGAAAAATGGCCCCCACTCCATATAAAAGTCTTAAAGTAAGAAAGAAAGAAAAGAGGGGAAAAAAGAAGAGGAAAAAGCAGGAAGGGACATCGGAATCAGTGTTGCTGAGATTCTCTTAGCCAGCTACAGTACTTAGAGAAAGTTTTTAGACTTTTGGGTGGTGGGATTTGCTATCATGACTCAAGCAATTAGGGCCAGCGATAGGAGCATAAAAATCACCATCTTTGAGGGGTTAAAAATAATTGCTAGACGGCTTGGAATTCCTGTACTGTAGAAATCTTTGAACTTTATACTCCATTATGGAGTATAAATGTTCTATTATACCTTAGCCCTGGGTAAACTTTAATGGTCAAGTTACATAAAGGAGCTTCTCATCATGCAGTAAATTCATTGGTACAAAATTTAACTAAATATGATTTCAGTTCTAAACGTGTTTTGTAGCCCATCAGTCTATGATATGACATAAGACCTTTGGTATTTAAAATCAATACTTTTTTTGCCTTCCCATAGTATACATTGTGTATAAATGAACAGTTAAGGAAATACAATATAATGTAAAGTCTCATTACTTTCAGTGGTATTTTGTGTATTAGCATTATAAATAAATTACATAAATCTTGCTCAGCCTCCAGTCTGGCACTTCAGGTGCAGCATACCATAGAAACCCTACTAAAATAAAAAAGAACAGGAGTACTTGTGGCACCTTAGAGACTAACAAATTTATTTGAGCATAAGCTTTCGTGGGCTACAGCCCACTTCATCGGATGCATCCGGGCATCAGATGCGTCCGATGAAGTGGGCTGTAGCCCACGAAAGCTTATGCGCAAATAAATTTGTTAGTCTCTAAGGTGCCACAAGTACTCCTGTTCTTTTTGCGGATACAGACTAACATGGCTGCTACTCTGAAACCTACTAAAATTAAGTTATGTGGCAAAAGGGGAGAAAAATAGGTGGAAGGAGGGGAAGTAATAAATATGGAACCAACAATGATTTAAAAAACCTATTTGATATATAAAATTGAGAGTGTTTTTCTTTTGTAAAAGTGGGGGAGGAGGGATTTTGAGAAAGGTCAAGGGGAAGAATTTTGCACCTTACGGCCCTCTACAAAGGCAGGAATGGCGTGCTGATTTATGACATAATGTTTGGATCCCTAAAAGATGGTGCTGGTGTCTGCATAGATAGTCATCACGCCAACAGTCAAAGATGAGATTTTAAATAGTGCTGTTTGGTAATGCATCATGCATTCAGACTATATTTTACAAGGACAATATCCAATTTCAGTGCGTCATGTTACAGGTGAATACCCCACCAGTGTGCTTTTTAGTTATGAGCTCTTCAGTATTTGATTTTATTAACAAAAGTCTTCAGTGCATTTGTATTGTAATATTACATACATAAAAATTACAGGAAAAGACTTATGTTTATGCATCTATATTGAGTTCAGTTATACAAACCTATTAAATAGAAACATTGTTTGGATGGGGTAGTTTTTTGGGTTCAGTAAATTTTAAATTTTGGCATAAGGCAGATAATAAAAGTTATGCTCAGTACTATAGAGAAACTGCAGAAAACACAATAGTGCAGTGTTCTTATTGCATCTAACCAGGAGAGAGTTTGGAAAATAGCCATGCTAGCAGGTTCAATTACTTTTTCCTGGGAACTCAAAGGTTCTAGAGGTGAAGTGGTGAGTAGGGGATTCTCTGCCATCAGAAAACCAAAGGAAATTAAATACAAAAATATTCACAAGTCAATTAAAGTACCTCAAATTAATAAAACAAAAAAATAAGTAGGAAAGCACTGACTTAAATTCATTCCTTCATGCTAAAATGTTACAGTGCGTCTGTCTACAGTCACAGGTTTTTAACTGCACTGGTCTTTGCCAGCTGACTTGGGTTCGTAGGGCTTGGGTGAAGGCGCTGTTTAATTGCAGTGTAGACACTGGGGCTCGGGCTGCAGCCTGAGCTCTGGGATCTTCCCACCTTGCAGGGTCCTAGAACCTGGGCTACTGCCGGAGCCCAAACATCTACACCAGATGTTTTAAACAGTTTAACAGTATTAAACAGTCCCCTAGCCCGAGCCCCAAGAGCCCAAGTCAACTGGCATGGGCCAGCCTCAGGTTTTTACTTGCCGTGTAGACATACCCAGTGATATGTTACAGAACATTCATGCAACACCTAAGCATTATAAGGGTGATTTATGGTTCGAATAGCCGCTTTTTAGAATTTCGTATCTTTTCCTTCTATGTGCAGTATATATAGTACTTTACCTCATACAGTTATAAAATATTGTCTTTAATGAAGTTTGTTGTATCAACTCTTCATTTTTTTTAAACCACTGTGACAATTAGGACTGTGACTGGCAAGGGTGGAATGCTACAGCTAATACTTTCTTCTTTTTATAGCTTTTATAATTTCACTTTCTAGCCTTTTCTCTTAATTTTATAGCTGATCACTTCTTATATTATATATTCCTTGGAACATAACAAGATCTTTTAATGATTAATAAAACAAATTTCAGAGATGAAATCCGTGCTTGATTGAAACATTTTATAAAAGTCAGTGATCATAATGATCATTACATCCTTATTTTTATGAGAAAGTGATAAAGTGACATTAAGGTTTTAGAAATGATTCCTCTTGTGGTCCAGAGGACTACAGGGATTACAATGATGTCCTGTATGTGTTCATCAGCTTTCCTGCTGGGCTCTTTTCAAGATTTTAATCAAGTTTGGAATAGAGGGGAAAATGACTGCATTTTCCTTGCCATGTAGTATTGGGATAACTGCTTTGCTTCTTACCTGTAAACCATGGTGTTTTCTCTTTTGTGTGTCTGTATGTTTAACCTGTTTAATGTGTGCCAAGATAAATCAATGGTCTGAGAGGGAAAAAAATAGAACAAACTATCCTTGTCTCATTTGTGCTTCTTAATTGTTTTCTTGAGGCATCCTGTTTTCTGCATTTAAATAAAACTGGATACACTGAATCTGAAATTTCATTTAAACCATAATTTCACTTTCACACTAGGGATATTGTTTTAATGCATTGTTCTTTTCCTTAATAAGCATTAATTACACTTGAGATATACTGCAGGCCAATAAGTTGGTGACACAGATGTGTTTAAAAAATAAGCTGATCTGTGGAAGAACAGTTTCTCAGTATCTGGTGAAAAAGGAATAATAATCAAATATAATTCTCTTACTAAAAGTATCCTGTGTAGACTCTAAAAAAATACATAGGAAGCTGTAAACACATTTTCCTATAATACTAATATAATTTACTGCCAGAGTTCCTATTCCCCTGAAAATGTTCAGTCATCTCTCTAGAGAGACAAGGTGAGTGAGGTAATATCTTTTATTGGATCAACTTCTGTTGGTGAAAGAAGCTTTCGAGCTTACTCTGAACTCTTCTTTGGGTCTGGGAAAGGTACCCAGTGTATCACAGCTCCACCCTTGTATTTAGCTGTGACGCTCTGAGTAACTTTCCCAGACCTGAAGAAGAGCTCTGTGTCAGCTCAAAAGCTTCTCTCTCTCATCAACAGAAGTTGGTCCAATAAAAGATATTGCCTCACCCACCTTGTGTCTCTATTATCCTGGGACTAACATGGCTACAACAACACTACACATAGTCATCCCTTTGATTTTTCTTAATGGTTTATTTGTTATAATTTGGTTAAATACTTTATTGTACTTCAGAGCTCTCGAAGAGTCTTCCTCTTACAATTTCGTGGTTGAATTCTTATTTTTAAAATGCTAGTAATTGCTTATTTTTAAAATGCTTCTTAATTAAGACCTTTTAAAGAGAACCTACAGCTGTGATAGCGATGGATGTGAAAATAAGTATCTAGGCCAGATGACAGGAGCCTTCTCATGATGCCTCAGTCATAAGCTTAGCCAGAACTTGAAAACAATATACACTTTGATTGCCAAAATATACTTGTTAAGATTTTTACTGAACCTTGTTGTCCAATAAATATTTTGTACAATGAATCTATTTTAATTAGGTTTCTCTGGGTTTGAATTTTGTAATTAGACTTTCAGATCTATTCATGTCTACCCCAGACTTGGCTTTCTTAGGATATGGCAGTATGAAGATTGAGTGGCGGAGGTACAAAGCCAAAGGTTTCTTCTCCTAACAGGATGATGATTGCCTCATGTAGCAGTTAATGGTCACTTTCTGTTGCCTGTTTCCAGATCTGGAACACTTTCTCCCACCGGACTTGTGAAATGTGCATTCTACATTCTCCAGCATGTTCATTTTTCCCCTAATTTTATAATGTCTCTGAGTTAATGGCTTTAGGTCCACCCTTCAGCTATTCATGGTTCTATCAAAAATAGAGAAGTTGGTTCTAATCCCTCATCCAAAAGCTTTTTGATTCCCAACTTTTTCAGAGAGCTAAGCAACTCCAGTAGTTCTTTTGTGGGACTTTCCCTTGGTTTCCCAGCTGATCATGGGACACCCATCCTTGAAACTATAAAATATCTAAGATGGATGGATAGCTACTTTCTCCAAGGTAGCATGTTCAGTTGTGGTTACCACAGCTTGGAGAATGTGAGGTACTTAATTTTAACTGTCATGTACCCATAATTCTAGGAAATCTTAACGTGTATGTTTTTAAGATTGTAATAAGGCACAGGAGGCTATCACGCCACAGTGGCTCAGTGGTTTAAAGACTCTTCTAATTAGCCTATGGCCAGGTCAAAATGTCTACATGGAAGATTGTTAAATAGCATTATGTAAGCGTATAGCAGTTTCCTGGGATCAGAGAACAGAAGCATCTGCTTCTGGAATTTATGAAATGGTTACTGAGTTGTCTTCTCATGTGTACATCTGGCATTATCAGTGTCATCTGTCCTTGTCTGCTCACATTTGTTGGGTGGTAGGAGCTCCAACTGCAGCTCAGTGTAAGCCCGTCTCCTCTGAATGACAGTAATCCTTGTTGGGTGGAATAGGGGAAGAGGGATATATGACAAAGGAAAACTGCTCATCAGTACTTCTGTAAATCCGCTCATCCCATTTTATATTCCTCCCACTTCTTTGGGGGCGTGTCATTTGGAGCTGTTTTTTCTCTGATCTTTTTATTTATTACTTCGCTTTGGAAGTTTCTAACTAGAATGGGAACAGATGTGTGCTTACATATTAGCCTGCATTGTGACAGATCTTTTCTGTCTCCTTCCTTCCAGAGGGAAATTACTGTTGCTGGGTAAGATGGGAGGAAAGAGTACTTTGATCAACAGAATTACAGGTGAATGCAAAATAGCACAACAATTCTGCTCAGCAGGAGAGGCTGTACCAGTGCAGACGTGCTGATTGGTTAAGTGTCTTATTTCTGGAAATGTTGTTCTGGCCTAGATCTCATTGATGATGCAATGATGAATGACTTCATAAAGTACTATATGAATTCTTTATACTGTAGCTGATGGGATTCAGAACTACCAGAGTCACAATAACCTTCTGCCCTCTTGCTTAATCTGCTGGTGGCCATCAATGAACTGTGTGTGGGCAGTGTAGGGGGGTTTAAGAACCTACGGCTATATCATCATATTGGTTGTTGATGCTCTGAATGATGTACGCCAGCTGAGTATCCTGGAGGCCAATGGGATTAAATAGTTTCTGAAGACTAACTTTCATGGTTGCTGAGATCTAAAACTCCATTTGATGTTAATAGGAGCTGCACCTTTTGAAAATGAGGCCAACATTGTCTACATTTGGGTACCCAAAAATTTGATGTGCCCAGTGTTAAAGGCCAATTCTGAAAATTTGTAAGGATAGTTAACCATTGGAACAATTTACCAAAGATTGTGGAGTATTCACCATCACTTGAAATCTTTAAAACAAGTTATTGAGCTTTAATACAGGCATCACTGAGTTAAATTCTCTGCCTCTGTTATACAGGAAGTCAGACTCGATGTCCCCAAAGTTCCCTGGTAGCCTTTATCACTGTCTTCAATGATGGTCAGACCATGACTGAAGTGTGTTTCTTAAATCTCCAAGGTCAGTCCTTAGACTCAAGGTTCAGATTGAGAAGGTATTCAGGTGGGAAAACTCAGTGGTTGCCAGTTGATTATAAGATCCTGGTCAACATGTTAGAAATCATATATTCTGATATTTAAATATTCTAAAATAAGGAGTCTAGGTGACTTCAATGCTAGGCATGACAATGCTTCAGTTAATAAAATGAAGTCAGTAGCATTATGTGGTTTTTCTTAATAAAACCAGGATGTCTATGCTGATTTTTACATTGGGACTCATATTGTGTACATATCAAAAAGGGTCATAGGACTCTTCTTTCATCTAAGGTTAGATATGAAAAGTATTGCCATTCCTTGTCCTGTGCCTTCTGTAGGTGTGTGGTGAACTGAGTATGTAGCTGGTGCAAACTGTACCAACATAGGACCAGATGGTTTATCCAGCAAAGTCTTGGTGATGCACGTCAGGTCAGCAATTAAATCTCAGATTGTCATGGTTGACGCTGTCTTTATTAACAACCAATAGAATATTGAAGGGCAGGAGTTTGGCCATGTAGTTATTAGGCCTGATACTGCTGCCATTTGAAGTCAGTGTTAAAGCTCCCATTGATTTCAATGGTATAGAATCAAACCTACCTTCTTCTGATTATTAGGATAGTCGTGGCTGCAATGCTGATATTTCATGTAGGAGAGCTGATATCAGATAAATATTTAAGGGTCTAAATTAGGTGCCTCTGTAAAATTATGAATAGAGAAGTTTCCTGCCAACACACAATTTCTACCAATCAGTCAAATGACTGAAAGGGATAGTTCAAGATGTTCTGCTACCAGGCATTAATTCTGAATGTGGAAGAGAGACTTGCAACAGAGAAAATTAAGCTTTACAGCAGTGGCAAAAAACCTGACCTTTGTAAAGCAGAAATCCAAATGGACACAGCCTTGAAGCCATAAAATTCCTGTTATTCTTCAGGAAGGGACAGTCTCTTTTGGGGGGCGGGGGAAGACTTAAATGGAAATGACCCTGCAGTGCAGGAAATTCCTGCAGGACAGGTTCAGTTTTAAGGCTCCACGGGTTTAATTAATTGCTTTCAAGGAAAAGTGAGGATTATGTTACCTCAGTAATTAAGGTGCACAGTGTAAAACTTCTAGATGGATTTGTGCCAGGTATCACTGAAGCAATTTGGAGACTTGTGCAGAGTTCAGGATGGTGTTCAAAAATTATAAAAAGGGGCCCTGCACAGAGGACAAGTGTAGAAGCAAAATAAAATTGGAACAAACAAATTAATATTGATAATTTTAAGTAACCTTTTACACACTTGTAGAAATGATTTTGTATTTAAATTCACTGTACAGATCCTATAATTGAAATGCACATCTTTCATGTACTTAAGCGTATGTTCACAACATAAAATACAATCTTTGATTCCTTCTTAGGAACTGGGTAACTTGTGCCATTAAAATGATGTGGTAGCCATTTTAAATCTGCATACCATAAGTGTGAGCTAAGTTTAGTAGGTTAGTAGTTTACTGAATCTTAAACTATTTCACTGCCGGTCTTCTTAAGAAACCACAATCTGTAGCCTTATCCTTTAGTTCTCCTGAAAATTAGCAATCTTTTTACTCAAGATAGAGAAATGCCTACCTTAGGTGTCTCAGACTTTCTGACTTAAATAATTCTCGGTTAGTATCTTTCAGTCAGAAATGTAGCATGCAGCTCAAGTTCAGCAGATATGGCTTGTATAATGTGTGTGAAAATTGTGGAATAGGAGCCGAGAAAGAGAATAGCTGCAACTGAACAACCTATAATTTGTGTCCATAATCCTGGCAGGGACTGTGATGCTGGCTGTCCTTGCTAGCAAGACAGCTCTTACCATACATCCTTCCGTGATGCCCACAGGGTTCCAGCTGTGCCACTGCTGCTCTTTGCACGGGTAGTTACCTACTCGCATGAACCGGATCCCACAATCTCAGTTCTTGCTTCACACATGAGCAGGGGGTTGTCACCTTTAAAACAGCTCTGTCTCCCCCTCTCTTCCAGTCTCTAGTCTAAGTTTAAAATGTAAGAAAATGAAAGAATACAACTTCTTTAAAATGTGAAAGGAAGAACAACAGGAAACTGTTCCCAGTGGAAAAAGCACCTATGCCCCAATTTGTATTTCCACCCTGAAAGAGCGCAGGCTGTAGAACAGCGGTGTCCAGCCTTTTGAATCTGAGGACTGAATGTGTTTCAAAAAGATCAAGGGGCCATGATCAGTGGTTTGGGACAGATTCTCTGCCCCATTCTGCTGCTTTTGTACTGCTCAGGTAGTGGAAAACACCTGCAAGTCCTCAGTGGGTGTACAGCCAGAATTGCCACATCTGTGCCTTCCTTCTCACAGCCACTGAGGCATAGGCCATGTTGCTGGGAGGGGAATTGCTCTCCAGCTGTCTCATGGTGCCTAGAGGATGACATTGTTAGTTGTCTTTGTACTATCATAGTGCCCAGGAGCTCCATTCATGGACCAGGAGCCCATTATGCACTGTACAGACACAGAGCGAAATGAGGATCCCTGTCCCAAAGAGTACAATGTAAATATAAAAGACAACAGATGGATACTATTGGGGGACTGCAAGGAAACTGAAACAGTATTGGTCAGCACAATAGGAAGTGGTCTCAGCACACTGGCGCCCTAACTATTGTCAGGTAGGCATCACATTCACAGGAGGTTTTTGAAGAAGGATAAGGAGTTAGTTGGGCAGAGGTTTATGGGGAGCACCACCCACGCATGAGGGGTAGCACGGGAGAAAGCAAGAAGAAGATGCTTGTTTGAAATTTTAATGTATGGATAATGAAAACTGACAGTATGGGCCAATTGGGGCATAAGGCAACGTGTTGATACTGAATGAGAAATGATAAGTAGGGGATAAGCTGCGAAGGGGCTTTAAAGTGCAGACAAAGTTTGCTGTGATAGAAAAGGGAGAGCTAGCGGAGGGATTCGAAAAGAGCGGTTACATGGTCAAATCAATGGGCTAGGAAGTGATCTATGCAGTAGCATTCTGAATGGATATGTGCAGGGCAAGCCTGCGTTGGTCAAGGCTGCAGAGGGGGATATTGCAGTAATCAAGACGTGACATGATGAGAGTCCTGACAAGAGTTTTAGCAGAGTGGAAAGGCCGTATCTTAGAGAGGTTATGCAGAAAGAATTGGCAAGATTTAGAAATGGCCTGGATGTGAAGACCTAGAGGGAGGTGCAAGTCAAAGATGGCTCCCAGGTTACAGGCCTGAGTGACTGGTAGGATGGTGGTGTTGTCCACTGTGATGGAGAAAGGAGGTAGCAGAGAGGGCTTGTTTGAGCCCTGTTGCACTGTAGCTGATGGCTAGATATGTATGAGGAGATGTTAGAGCAGCCCCAGGGCTGTAACCTGAGCCGGGGGAGAGAATCAGAGATGTGGTTATCGATTCTCAGCTTCTCCTCTTTTCCCCTCTCTTGGGCTGCCCTGTGTGGCTGTGCAGGAGAGGAAGCCATTCTGTGTAAGAGGTTCCCTTAAGCTCAGGCAGAGTCACACAAGCTCCTGTTCCTGCTCTACCAGGGGCTTCCACAGCCTGGAAGGGAGAAGCAGGCAAAGGAGTAGCCAAAGCTTCTCCTCCTCTCTCCCCAGTGATTCAGGAGGTGGCCAGTGGAGTTGCTGCTGAGCCGCTGCAGCAGGGAAAGTAAAGATGTAACTTTTACCATTAAAAAGTTTATCAAAAGTATCTTCTACGATACGCTCATTTTAATTGCATCTCTTTTAAAAGATCACATCCACCACAATGGATCACTATGACGTTTATTGCTAATTGTTGCCACTTCATTCCTCTCCTATCCTCTCAGTTTACCTAATACCCTGTAATCATAAACTTGAGTTACCATGGAATTTTAAACAATATCTATATGCCTATTGGCTGCAGTTCATTCTCTCAATCCATATAGACATTTATGGAGCTCCTTACATCGTAGAGACAGAAAAAGCCCTAATAAAGGAGCAGCAGAGACAGCCGCCTCGTGCAGGCCCTAGTACAAGTGGCTCTGGTCTATTAATGGGGCTCTGAGGCACTACAATAAATATGAGGCAATACAAATAAATAATGATACTCTAAAGATCCTTATTATTGTTTTCAATTGGCTGCTGTGGTTTGAAATCCTGCTCTGAGCTTAGCATTGTAGTTCTGACGTCTAAAAACTAGGGCTGTTGATTAATCGCAGTTAACTCACGCGATTAACTCAAAAAAATAAATTGTGATTAATCGCACTTTTAATAGCACTGTTAAACAAGAGAATACCAATTGAAATTCATTAAATATTTTTGGATGTTTTTATACATTTTCAAATATATTAATTTCTGTTACAACACAGGATAGAAAATGCACTGAGCTCACTTTATATTATTTGTATTGCAAATATTTGCACTATAAAAATGATAAACAAAGAAATTAGTATTTTTCAATTTACCTCATACAGTTGGTGTAGTGCAATCTCTTTATCGTGAAAGTGCAACTGCACTCAAAAAACAAAACAATGTAAAACTTCAGAGCAGGGATCGGTAAGCCCCCGGGCAGGCCGGGCCAGTTTGTTTACCTGCCGTGGTTCGCTGATTCGCAGATCGCAGCCACTGGCCGGCTCTGAGGCATGGGCTACAGGAAGTGGAGGCCAGCACATCCTCGCCCCACATCTCCCCTCGCCCCCACCGGCGGCAGCATGCCAGAGGTTACCAATCCCTGCTTTAGAGCCTACGAGTCCACTCAGTCCTACTTCTTGTTCAGTGTTTGCATGGCACTTTTGTAGCCGGCATTGCAAGGTATTTAAATACCAGATATGCTAAACATTCATATGCCCCTTCATGCTTCGGCCACCATTCCAGAGGACATGCTTCCATGCTGATGATGCTCATTAAAAAAGATACATTAATTAAATTTGTGACTGAACTCCTTGGGAGAGAATTGTATGTTTCCTGCTCTGTTTTACCTGCATTCTGCCATATATTTCATGTGATAGCAATCTCGGATGGTGACCCAGCACATGTTGTTCATTCTAAGAACACTTTCACTGCAGATTTGATAAAACACAAAGAAGGTACCAATGTGCAATTTCTAAAGATAGCTATAATACTTGACCCAAGGTTTAAGAATCTGAGGTGCCTTCCAAAATCTGAGAGGGATGAGGTGTGGAGCATGCTTTAATTTGTCTTAAAAGAGCAACACTCAGATACAGAAACTACAGAACTGAACCACCAAAAAAGAAAATCAACCTTCTGCTGGTGGCATCTGACTCAGATGATGAAAATGAATGTGTCGATCCGCACTGCTTTGGATCGTTATTGAGCAGAACCCGTCATCGGCGTGGATGCATGTCCTCTGGAATGGTGGCTGAAGCATGAAGGGAGATATGAATCTTTAGCACATCTGGCACATAAATATCTTGTGACTCTGGCTACAACAGTGCCATGCAAACACCCTGTTGTCACTTTCGGGTGACATTGTAAACAAGAAGGGAGCAGCATTATCTCCTGCAAATGTAAACAAACTTATTTGCTGACTGATTGATTGAACAAGAAGTAGGACTGAGTGGACTTGTAGGCTCTAAAGTTTTACTTTGCTTTATTTTTGAGTGCAGTTATTTTTTTGTACATAATTCGATATTTGTAAGTTCAACTTTCATGATAAAGAGATTGCACTACATTATATTTTTATTACAGTTCAATTCACCTAATATAAATAAAGTGAGCACTATACACTTTGTATTCTGTATGGTAATTGAAATCAATATATTTGAAAATGTAAAAAACATCCAAAATTATTTAAATAAATGGTATTCTATTATTCTTTAACAGTGCAATTAATTGCGATTAATGTTTTTAATCGCTTGACAGGCCTACTAAACATTAAAATGTTCATCTAAAACTTTGGTTGCCAAATACACTTATCATGAAACTTTTTTAGTAAGTGTGTCTGTGACATACAATGTGTATTTCTTTAACTCTAAATCAATCAAAAATCAATTAGAAAACTCAGAAGTGTATTAAAATGTAAAAATATATGATTTTCAAACTTCTGCTGTGAATCAGTGTACAGCTATGGGGCTGAAAAATCAGATCTTTCATTGTGAAAACCAGCAATCTCAATTTTTTTATATAAACAATTATTATCCTGCATTTGAGAATAACAAGAAAAAATTCTGTTACGCTTTACATAAATCACAGTTCAATTCAGACCAATGGTGCCTTCAAATTAAGAGTTATGGTTAGCGTGTGTCTTATAATGGAATATTGGTTGCAACCATAACTATGTAGTCGTGACCAGTGCCTCTGTAATGAAGAATTAAATACATCATTAATATTTTAGCAGTGCTTTTCTACTTTGAAAAGTGCCTATGAAAAAGTGGCACCTTGTAACTCAAGAGAACTGCCACCAGAGTATCTGCAGTGTGCTCTCTCTTCACTCTACTGATTAAAATACATTTTTAGTAGCTTGTTAACCTTGCAACATATTACAAAAGAGTGGGTTACATTTTCTTTGTTCTTGTGTTACAAAGTTCACGGAAAACTTATCTTGCATGAAGTAGTAAGACTAAGCAATTATATTCTTTATTTAACATGCAATTTAAATATACTTTCCAATCTTAAGTGTTTTGCTTAAAAAAAAATTGTGTTCCTAGGTGTATTTCTTCTGATTAGGAAAGACCCAGTAATCTGAGGAACAGCCCCACGAACATGTTAAGGTTTAAGTCTCTTTTTGCTTTTGTCACCACTCTCAAACAACATAAGACCGGCCATACCGGTTCAGACCAATGGTCCATCTAGCGCAGTATCCTGTCTGCCAATAGTGGTCAATGCCAGATGCTTCACAGGGAATAAACAGAACAGGGCAATTATTGAGTGATCCATACTCTATTGTCCAGTCCCAGCATCTGGCAGTCCCAGGCTTAGGGACATCCAGAGAATGGGGTGGCATCCCTTATCATCGAGCCTTCATAAACTTATCTAATTATTTTTTTAACTCTGTTCTACTTTTGGCCTTCGGATAATTATTTTACTTTGCCTAGTGACACATTAAATACACAAAGTATTAAAATATTGGCCATGGTTGTCTCTGTTTTGGGTCAAAATAGGTAAAACTTAAGTTTAAAAATAATTGATCTGCATTCTAGTCATTTTTCCCTTGTATTAATTTAACAAGCACGTGTCTCAGATTTGCTCATAAAGAAATGGGAAATTTTCCAGTTTCTAAACAAATTCTGTTTTTTTCTGATCACTTCATTTGAAAATCTTTGTTGGGGCAATCTGTAGTGTGTTCTCAAAAATGTGTTGGCAGTGTTGTCTCGTAAGGCCTGTTTCCAAGTGTTGAGTTCTGCAGCACTTAAAGGATTTCTCCATAATTATAATGTAACTTGCTCTTTGCATGGAATTTCGTTTTGTTTAAAACAAAGAAAAAAACCCTAGCTTTAAAGCAGCTATAAGACTGATGAATTCAAACTTTCACAAGTCAGGAATTGTATGCAGTGTTGTTGTAGCCATGTTGCTCCCAGGATATTAGAAAAACAAGGAGGTGAGGTAATGCTTTTTATTGAACCAACTTCTGTTGAGAGAGAGAGAGAGAGAGACAAGCTTTCAAACTGACACCGAGCTCTTTTTCAGGTCAAGTTGGGAAATGCAGTTTGTAGGTTGAATGCTAAACTTTAATTTTGCCTTCTTACACTTAGACCTTAAAATAAAGTGTCTCACTATACTATTAAATATGATCAGATAATAAAATACAGCAAACTGTAACTTCTTGCATAACTGTACATACAATAAGTTACTATATATTAAACAAAATTTCAGACTTTGCTTGATGATTTTTTTAAGCGTCAGTGAGATCTACAAAACAAATCAAATATAAAGAAAACTGGTTTAGTAGTTCTAAAGTTTTTAATGTTTAAGACCCTGATCCTACAAGAGTTAAACACTTGCTTAACTTTGAAGTCAGTGTGTAAAGTGAAGTCTTTGCACAATCAGGGCCTAAATTTGGCAGTTTCTTTAATTTATTTTGCCATTTTAGAACACTGCTGTCTGAAATTTTGGGCTACCTAGTTTTGAAGTTATGAACATTTATTATTACATTGATTTGCTTTAAACTATGCTTGTTTTGTAAATGAGACTTTGAAAATCAAGTCATGTTTGAAGACTTTATACACCTCTACCCTGATGTAATGCTGTCCTCGGGAGCCAAAAAATCTTACCACGTTATAGGTGAAACCGTGTTATATCGAACTTGCTTTAATCCACTGTCGTGCACAGCCCCTCCCCCTTCCCGAGCACTGCTTTACCGTGTTATATCTGAATTCATGTTATATTGGGGTGGAGGTGTATATTGTAGTGTAGCTTTCAAACAGGAGTTTATTGTATAGCCCTCGCAGGGTCCCAGAGCCTGGGCTCCAGCCCGAGCCCAGACATCTACACTGCAGATTTACAGCCCCATAGCCTGAGCCCTGCGACCATGAGTCAACTGACATGGGGCAGCCATGGTATTTCATTGCAGTGTAGAAATACCCACAGTTAAGGGTTTTCAACCTTAATTTTCCATTTTCTGACTCCGGAGTGCTTAATTTCTCAGTCCTTGCATGCTGTTTTTTTAGCTTGTGATATGCATTACAGCAGGTGTCTAATGCCTGCTATAGCTAAGATTTAAAAACAGTTTATATTAAAACCTACTGTTTTCATGTCATACTTTCCACAGCTTTTTTGGGCTGAGATTTTCTATAGTTTATCTTTTAAAAAAAAAACTTTTTGGTCAACGTTTGAACAAAATTTCTTCAGCTGCTTTTGCATGAAGGAAGAATGGAAAAAATACTTTCCCCAATGGCTTTTTAAAAATTCTAATAATAATTTTCTGGGCAAATATACAGCAATCATGAAGGAGATCTGACACTTCTTAATCAAGACTAATTCCTTTGCCTGGTCTGGGAAGGGAAATATAAAAAATAAAGCGTAAGAGTGGTAGCCAAAGTCTGTATCCACAAAAACAAAAGAAAAGAAGTGGGTTTTACCCACGAAAGCTTATGCCCAAATAAATCTGTTAGTCTTTAAGGTGCCACCAGACTCCTCATTGTTTTTATAAAAAATAAAATGATGAGAAATTGAAAAGTCATTTCTGAACACGTAGGCACCGACTTCCTCTCTGCCCGGTGGGTGCTCGACCCTCCCCCCCCGCCCTCGTCCCATCCCCATTGCACCCCTTCCCCCAAGTCCCCGCCCCTGCCCTGCCTCGCCTCTTCTTCGCCTCCTCCCCTGAGGGCACCACGTCCCTGCTCACCCCCCTCCCTCCTGGAAAGTCCTAAGCACCGCTAAATGGCTGTTAGGCTGCAGGCAGGAAGCGCTGAGAGGGAGGGGCAGGGAGTGGGGATGCAGCACGCTCGGGAGAGAAGGAGGTGAGATGGGGGCAGGGGGGAAGCTTGACTGCTGGTGGGTGCAGAGCACCCGCTAATTTTTCCCCGTAGGTGCTCCAGGCCCGGAGCACCCACGGAGTTGGCGCCTATGTCTGAGCATGCTCAGTTGCCATTTAAGATTTTTAGCAGTCTCATGAAAATCTGCCTCCTTTGTTATGTTAGAATGGCACATTCCTTGCCAGAAACCCCCTAGTCATGCCATACATGGAAAGAGGAGCTTCAGCTCTCAGGCTGCTAATGGGAAAAAATGTGGAAAATTGTGAATGTATTAAAATACACAGCAATGTCTTTTAACAAAACAAGAAGAAGAAAGTCTTGGCATCAGAAATTGGGGAAAACCATGTGTGCAGAAAAACAAATCATGGATCCTATTATGTTAGAGGCTCCTGTACTTTGCCTCTAGAAAAAATGTGCAATGGTGGGGAAAGGGAGTAGAATTCTTAAAAACACATTAGATAGTCTTGGTCAAATGGGGTTGGCCATAATTAGCTAACATATTTTTAAAGGTGTTCCACTCTGTCTACACTAGATGCTATATAGTAGTTAAAAATGTGTGTGTTAAAATGTATTGATACAGTATTTTAAAATAGCACTTATTTTCCTAGTCTGGACCCTTGCAGTATAATTCCTTGCTGGAAGAAACCAGATTGAGCTCAAGTCTGACTGCTCAGATTGAACTATAAAACACATCTTTTCGATTCCCCTGGAAATAATTCAAACAAATTATGTTTAAAAATAATAGTTGCACATAACTGGAAAAATGGAGAAAATGGAAACCACTTTGCTCCAAAATAAATTTATTTGGGCTCTTTTTATAAAGACTTAAAAGATTGAATTAGGTCTTTCTAACTCTACCTTTTAACCCTAATTCTTGTGGTGTCATAGATAAATCATCACATACTTGTAACTCTTGACATTAGATCCTTTGCACCTTTTCAAGGGTAGTCATCTTTATTCATGTGACTAGTAAATCGCACATGTGATACCACATTTGTTTTAATTTAATTGGTGGAGCTTAATAAATTGTGGCATTAATGTGTGGTGAGGTGATAAAATGCACTTGAAATCTATATATTGTGAAGTTACTAAATGCGTGTATACTCTAGCACTAAGAAATAATTACACAGATATTCACAGGGACAAGTTAGCAAGATTCTTAAAGCGCTCACAACAAATTTTTATTATGGGTAGTATAGCACCTCAGAATGTTGTTTTGCATATTCAGTTCTCTGTGCCTAGGTACAGTCTGTACTAGGCATTGGCATCCTGAGATAGCAAGAGTCATTTTAAGTTTGAAATATATACTGTATTTGATCAACACTCTCTCCCTTCAGTGTCAGCAGCTGTAGAGGTCTAGCTATTTTTAAATTAGAGTAATTGACAGTCTTCCAGATGTGCACTGTCCGCCTCCATTCAATGTAATATGACTAAAAAGCACAGCTGTGCATAATTTATAAATGCCCTATATACAAGTCAACAGGAATGTCATTTTAAAGTTAAGATAGGAAAATATTTATTCTATATGAGTTTTATTTTTAACAAAATCTTCTGGGGTACAAGTGAGAAAATGAGCAGTTGAACCCGATATTCAATCTCTCTCTCTCTCTCTAGGTATTTATATGGCCTCTATCACATTAATTCACATCAATGAATTCATTCTCACAACACCCCTGTGAGCTAGGGCAGTGACAGTATTTGTACTTTTACAGATGGGAATTAAAGGACTGCAGATCATGAGTCTCATATACTGTTTTAACCACAAGAGCATCCTTCGTCCTCTAAATATATTCTAGATCTTATTTTGAGTGTTGCTGCTTTGTATTGTATTGTGAAAGAGAGTGGATTTTTTCATGTTGTATCTTGATCTCCAAAATATCCAGGCATGCCACTTATGCTAGCATGAAACGGATAGGAATAACCTATGTTAATCTTTGACTTCTTCATAAGAAAGAGGTGGAGTTTTTCCCCTGGCAGCCTTAATAGTGTTTTCATAAAATGTGATGGATTTATAAATGTGTTTAACATGCTTTACCCTTTTTGTCTTAGCTCTTTGCTTCTAACTTGCAGATTCAGTGGCTGAACAATAAACTGTGTGGTGTGACAGGTAAATTTCACAATTTACCTGCTGAAATAGTGTGCTGTGTAATACCATTCAGCCATCTCAGAATTTTACTTGCCTGATTAGTTGAGTGCAGCAGATTTTCAATTTAAATGTAACTTCATCTGCTTGATTAAAAATGTAACAGAACATTATCTGCTGCAAATAAATTTCAGAGGAAGAGATGATTTTGCCTGTTTAAAAATAACATCTGTTTATATTGGCTGGGAGCAGATGATTAATACCTCTCTAATTTCGAGGTTTACCAGTCCAGCTCACCTGTCTCTTTGCATGGATAGTTGAAATTGATGGCTGTCGGGTATAAACATTTACCTGTTGATGTTTAGTTGATGGATTTCTTTTTTAAGGATAATATAGAATCCCATCATTGGGCATTCATTTATTTACTGCTCATCAAGATGATTGACAGTTTTGCCAACAACATGGAAAAAGGTCTTCCATCTTGGTGCCTCATGTCTCAGTGATAAGTGCTTCACAGAAAAACAGATTTCCAAGATTTTTCACTTCCTAGCATTTATTTTAATTCTGAGTAATCAAAGTTTAAAGTTCACATGAATTCATAGTGGGAGATGAACTGCTCACAAACAGTAGGACAATCCTGAAACTGTTTTTTATTAAAAGAACAGGAGTACTTGTGGCACCTTAAAGGCTAACAAATTTATTTTAGCATGAGCTTTCGTGAGCTACAGCTCACTTCTTCGGATGCATAGCTCATGAAGTTGATGGATTTCCACTCCACACGGCTAAATGCAGTGCCTTGCAGAATGACAGGTTTCAGAGTAGCAGCCGTGTTAGTCTGTATCCGCAAAAAGAACAGGAGTACTTGTGGCACCTTAAAGACTAACACATTTATTTTAGCATGAGCTTTCGTGAGCTACATAACATAGCTATGCATCCGAAGAAGTGAGCTGTGGCTCACGAAAGCTCATGCTAAAATAAATGTGTTAGTCTTTAAGGTGCCACAAGTACTCCTGTTCTTTTTGCGGATACAGACTAACACGGCTGCTACTCTGAAACCTGTTTTTTATTAAGTGATATCTTGTTTAGTGTTCAAAATAAAAACTGGGAAAAGCCTGGGAACCTGAACCATGTGATAATTATTCTTTAATTGAACTACCACAAAATGTTGAATCTGTAAATGTATCAATTTATTGAACAAAGACATTAGACACTTGACGAAGTTAATCATCTGTCTCTCTCCAGTTCTTAAAAACTATTTTATAGGAGTAAGAAACTGGAGCAATCTTAATGCAATTAACTAAATAACATATAGATACAAAGACCTATAGTGATTGCTCTTGCAAGGAATGTATTGGTTTAATTAAAACCGTTGATGGTTCTTTCTTCCACAAGTAGTAGTAAACATCATCCTTTCTTGTTTTCTTAAATAAATTTTCCTCCTAAAAAACAAGATAATGTTGCTCAGTAGTTACGGTACAGGACAGGGAGTCAGGATAACTGAGTTCTAGTCTTGACTGTGAGATTGACCCATTGTGTGACCTTGGCCAAGTCACTTCATTTTTCTCTGTGCCTTAGTTTCCCAATCTCTAAAGCAGGTTTAAAGATATTTACCCACTTTGTAAGGCCATACATGTGCTAAGTATTATTTGTATATATTGGTAAAAGGCAAATGTGGGTTCTTGTGCATTCTTTTTTTTTTTCTTTCCCCTAAAGGTACAATGATGTTGATTTTACAAATTGCAGAAGTCTTCCCCATTTCATTTTACTGGTTACAAAACAAATTTTTGAGGGGATGATAATTGACATACATAGAAAATATTTTTATATGAAATCATAAACATTGGTATATTTAAATTAGTTTGAAAATAAGGTACTTTAGATAATATATTGCATGCTGTAGCTGTGTTCTATAGCTTTTCCCCTCCCCATTCATTATAAGCTAGAACGGTATTCCTCCCATCATTAGCTAAAACCGAGTGTCAAAAACTGCAACATGCACACACAGGGTATGTCTACGTTCCAGTTAAAAACCTCACAGGGTCCTAGAGCGGAGGCTGCAGCCCAAGCCTGAACATCTACACAGCAATTAAACAGCCCCTTAGCCTGAGACCCGTGAGCCTGAGTCAGCTGACACAGGCCAGCCATGGGTATCTGATTGCAGTGTAGGCATGACCTAAGGGTCTGGTTCTCCACTATGTCCAAGCTGCTTTCAGGTATCATGAAGAGTGGCAGCTGCAAGGCGCTGTTGGTTGTGGCTTGATCCTCTGCCACCTAGCCCTTGCGGAATTTAGGGGACCAGGGAGCCTCGCCTAACTTCTGCCACTGTTGTCAGGTCTTTGTCTCTCATACGAGGGAGTGGAACAGTCTCTGCTAGCTTTCCGTCAGCTGAGTGCGCGTGTAAGGGGAGCGCTCCACTGGCTAGCTCTACATTTCATGAATTATGTGGCATAAAGTGGCCATGACACATTGCTGGATTTAGCCCTAAAATTCAAACATATACTTTTGCAGGGTGTATGAAAACACTTCATATGTTCAAAATTTGCTGGCCATTAATATAATATGGGGGGAAGAAATGTGTTGAGTAGCATTAGTTACCTATTTTAAACAACCGCACAACCTTTTTATAATTTATCTGTAGCTTGATGTATGTCAGTTTTCCTTTTTCCTTGCCAGGAGCATGTGTATAGCTACAGATTTTATACAGTACAGTAATAACTTCAACTTTTTATACAGAGTTAAAATGGAAAACCTTTCTTTGAATAAGTCAAACTCATGAAAGGCTCAGTCCTGCTCTTGTTGAAGTCAGTGGCAAAACTATATACTTTATAATTTCTAGCCAAAAGTATTTACAATTCAACAAAGCAACCCTCAGGAGAGAGAATTGTCTGTTGAAGCTTGGACATTACTTTTTTCTGGACACCACCACTACACTTTTTTCTGGATTCTCTTTATGCTATGTCCTAAAAACTAGATTGTTAAAATATAGACTTCATAATGTTAGTACTAAGTTCTGAGCGTCATAACATTTGTGATACGAGTACTACATTATTTTAACGTGCCATAGAAATGTTTGTATCACAGCTCAAGAAAATTTGAAGACATTTGTAGATTTTTTAAAAAAAGGTAATCATTTGACTTTTCTAGATTTTATTATTGCCATGTATTGCAAAATAGTGGATGAAGTATAATGTATCTCCATGCTACAGGTACAGAACGGTTTTATATGCAGGACATTTAAATAAACCCATTAGATTATTTTCTTTAGTATTGTCATTTTCTCTTCATTGTACATGAGTAAAAGGGTTATTGTATTTTTAAATCTCAAAGCTGTTTAAAAAAAGTCTCTTAAGACTAATCCAGGCTATATGGAAAACAAGTGAGGGTACTTCAGAGGATTTGCTGAAGTTGTGCCATTGTCAGTCTGTGAGGTTTTAGAATGCTATTTCAATAGGTCAAGATGACCTCATCTTTCCGTGCTCGCTAATCCGCAACCTCCATTTTCATAATGTCTTAGAAAAGTTTACTTAAGGAAACTTGCACTGAAATAATAAGTGATACTTTGCCTAAAAGTCCCAAAGTTTCAAAAAGTTAAACAATCATGCCCAACCACTTCAGTTGATATACCTAATATTGTAGCTATTAAAAAATTAAGCCACAGTTTGACTAAATTGTTTTGTAATAGCACTTGTTTTTATGCAGTGATTTTAACACTACCTCATCTAATCTATAGCAAGTACAGTAATTGTAATACCTGAGATTCAGTGCTCACCTTCTGAAATGTTTTGACTGATTTTTCTAGAAATATCTAGAAAAAAGTTTTTCTCTAAATATACTATCTGTCAGAAGTCTAATTCCAGAGCATTAAACCAGTGGAACTCCCTGAGCTCTTAGAGAATGTTGACCCTTGAAGACAGATAGAGGGGATAGAGTATAAGCCATACTCCCTTCTGGCTAGTGCACATCATCCCCTGCCATATATAAATAGTGACCGCTAAAGATTCCACTCTGTTCCTTCTTCACTGTTGGTGAAGTAACTTTCTGCCAGGCAGACCCCAGATCTTCAACACAATCTCCATGAGTTCCAGCAAGAAATCCAGAGAGAGAGCTTGAGGACCTGCCTCATACAGGAATTTACATTTATGGGAAGCAGATGGAGTCCCTTTCCAGATGGTGAAGGAGACAATGGCAGCGCTGTCTTTTCTCAGGTCTGTCCCTTGCCCTTGGGTCTCCCCATCAATGTAGGGGAGAAAAGGGCCTTTTGTGAAAAGATTAGTCTCTGTTGCTACCAATGTATCAAAATCACTAGGGCTCATGACAAACTATCCAAGGATTCAGTGTGTTCTCAGGAAACAAGTGGAGTGCATTGGATCTCTGCTAGACACTGCTTACCTCAAAATCTTCCTTGCCTATATCCTGATCTAGCTACTGCCAGCATGGCAGAAAGGGTAAGCAAGAACCAGTAGGTAACAACCTCTCAGATGGTTACAAATGCTGAGTTTCATCGCTGCAGCTGAGATCAGAGTACCCGTGGCACATCTCCATCTGAGACAACCACAGTGAACAGTGAGGTCCCATTGGATGAAAGCAATATGGAATATGGCATCACATCTGGGTAATAATTGACCTCCTGAACTGTCTGGCCTGGTAGTCCAGGGACCATTTGCAATTAGGAATGGAATTCTGTTCAACTCCAATTCAGGTTATAGTCTCATGGATACTTCTGACTTGGGATGAAGAGCCCATGAAGGAGGACTTCTCACCCAAGGGATTTGGTCTCAACAGGAACAGCAATTGCATACAAATGTGGAGATGAGGTGTGTCCTTTTACATATTAAGGTCCTGATCCAATGCCCTTTGAAGTCAATGGAAAGATGCCCATTGATTTCAACGGCCATTGGATCGAACTATAAGGACCTTTGTTATTCCCAGAACTTCACCTGGCTCAGACAGACAACAAGGCACCTTATATTATATAAACTGCCAGGAAGGCACTGGGTTGTGCTTCCTGGACTGGGAAGCCCTGCAGATATAAGAGTGAGCTCTGTTTTACAAAGAATTCCGGGCCATTACATACTTGTCAGTGAATGAGAACAAAATCACAGATCTACGTAAGAAGTCTTTGATGGATCCTCACGACTTGTCTCTAGGTATCAGGGAGTGGCAGATTGCATCTCTCTCTGGGGGACCCTGGAGGTTCATCTCTTCACCACCTCCCCCAAACAGAAGCTACTGTTTGCTCATGGCACTGGGAGAAGACAGTATTAGCAAGGGACACCTTCTCCATCCACTGAGGAAGGAGCTTCTTGTACTCATGTCCACCAGTTCCTCTAGTAACAAAGGCCCTGGGAAATCTCAGGGAGATAAGTTCAAAGATCTTAACAGCTTAATGCTGGCCCAGACAGGTTTGGTCCTTGGCTCTGTTTTAAGTAGCCAGAGCTGATCTTACCAGGCAGGGAGCCTGACCTCAGATCACCACTTGGAACCAAGGCACTTTTCTCCTTCCTACCCCAGAAACTCTTTTCTTGACAGGTTGGTATCAGGCATAGTATTTCTGAGCCGATAGCTCATGTGCCTTTGACATCTCAGAAACTATCTACAAGAAGGACCTATAGTACCAAATGGAAAATGTTTGTGCTGTGGTGCACACAGCCTTATACTTGCTCCACATTAGAATTGCTTGACTCTGTTCTTCATCCGCTGCGTTTATTGTAAAGACTAACTTAATGCAGATACAATTGGCAGCACAGTTATTGACATTCCCTTACAGCCATGGCCCCATTCACTTTGCAGTACAATGGGACTAAATGCAAATGCTCTGTAGGTAGCTGGGCTGCACTTCCCATGTCTTGGCTCCTGCAGCATTATGCAGGCGGCCTGGCTCAGACCACATTCACCCCTTGTATGCCAGGGAAGGGGGAAGTTGGAGCTGGCTCCAGTAGCTTATCTTCACAGGTCCCTGCATCTTGGCTGCTGTGCTTTTCTCCAGGCAGCCCAGCTTGCCAGCCTATGCTACTGGCTTCCCCTGCTCCCTGACTGGAAGCTGTGATCCAGTTCTGGCTCCCTGACCTGCTGCTGCCTGGCTCCATGGATCAATGTAGGCAGCATGTACTGTATGCCATTTAGCTCCCTCTTGTGGGGAAAGTTGGAGAGCAAGGGGCAGCTGGAGGCAAATGCTGACAGAACACAGAGACAGAAACCATTCAGATGACTGGCAGCAGCCAAAATAGTGAATTCTGGGGGGGAAATGCTGAATTCCAGCACATATTGGGAAAATGCCAAATTCCAAGACTGCAGGAATGAGGAATCCATAGGGACCTAATTGAGCTGAATGGGGCAGTTCACCACTTCAGAACTATTGTTTCAGGCTGTCTGCAGACTCAGGGAGACATCAGTCCTGCGGTTTATAGCAATTCAAATTTTCAAGGTTTTCTCTTCAATCATAAGGGCTACCTGCCAGAGGCAGAGACGAATTCCATGGCTGCGGAAATGCAGAGTACGTGAGGCCCTGTTAATAGCCTATTTACACAAAGTTCAGTAACTGACGTTTTCTTATAGCTCATTTGGTACAATGCCTATCTTAGAACATATGAATAAGGTACATGCTTAAATATCTGTCTTTTCTTTACCTGAACTTACTTTCCAATGAAACGAAAGTAACAAAGCTTTTAATTAAATTACTGATGCACAAAGTTGTTTGGTTAAGATTTGAGTCCGTTTATTATTCTCCTGTTTATATCTAGTTCCTATGGGTCAAATTCTGTCCTTTTGTTTTCTCCATGAAGCTCAACCGAATTAAGGGAAGTTGATTAAGCAGATTATGGAGTTAGGAAAGTTGTTTATAGCTATGAAAATTGACTTAGAAAATTAACTGTATTTTTAGTAATATTGCTAATAAAATTATTCATAAACTATTATATTTTTATATATTATGATAAACTAATAACTTTTATAATAAAACAGACCTGAAGAAAGGCTCTGTGAAGCATGAAAGCTTGTCCCTTCCGCCAACAGAAGTTGGTCCAATGAAAGAAATTACCTCCTTGCCGTGTTAGTCAAAAGAGAAAGACAACAGCAACACTGCAAACAATAAACCTGCTTATTATTTGAAGGCCTCTAAAATTATACAGCTCTTGGCTCACAGAGTAATGAGCACTGTACCGTATTTTACATTCAGAATTGTTTGGTTTTTACTATGAAAGTACTTTCTATGGTTTAGAATATGGTTTTTGTGTGTTTACATTTGTCTAATCTGTTGGATTAGAAATATTGCAAAATTCAATTCTTTTGTAAATAAAAAAAATTCATATGCAAATTAAATACCTTTTTTTGGTATTAGTCTGAAAGTTGCAGCTTTGCAACTTGAGGCTTTAAAGACCTAACTCGACAGTCATTGGCATAGTTTTGTGTCTTCACAGATTTACATTAGTTTCCATATTATTTGTAGAGGACAGGGAAAACTCATTCATCCATTTCAAGGAGGCTGTTTCTAAAAGTCCAGTCTACTCCTTCTGAGATCTTTACATCAGTCAATGTTTCTTTTTTTCTCCAACATAGTAATACTTTATTATAAACTTCAACCATTTTTCGTTTCTCAGATGTCCTATCGCAAGGAAGAAATAAAATTTAAATCTGGGAAATTATAGGCTGAAATTACTGGGAAAATCCATTCCTTTCCCTCCCCAGAACTGTCTTTTGACAAGTTCAAAGCGGAACGTTTTAGATGAGATGCAAACTTGGTGATTCTATCTAAGAATGTACTGCACCAACATTTTCTATAAACTTTTACTGACATGAGAACTATGCCCTAAAATAACAATCAGTTCAGCCATTTCTTCAGGAGCATAAGAAGCAAGATTATTCTAAATATTCACCTTTATTCTGTGTTCATCTGAATATCCAAATGATCTTTTTCTCTCTCACTCTCACATACAGGATGTCATGTGAGTAAATTCTTAAAATGGAGAGGAAAGAAAAAAAGTAATCCAATTCTAAGACTGTGACAACATTTCCAAAGTAACTGATTCCAAGGATGAACAGAATACATTGTGCTTAATAGCTATGAGAAATGGATTTTCATAAACTTTTATCCAAAGTAACTAGATTCTTATATGCAGTGTAAATGGGGTTATGAAAATGTAAAGTTCATTAATATGCTGTGTATTTTTATCCCCTTGAATGTAAGTTAGAGATTATATACCATAATAGGATTTATGACATTATACTGTTTAATCTTGAGGGTGTTACAGACACATCAAGGACATTTGGCAGTAACTGCAGTTTGCCTTCATTTTCAGGGTATACTAGTACTAGAAAATTAGCAGCACATTCTTCTACCTAAACCGCATTTGCTCACCTTTATAGTATTAACAGATTTAAGGAGTTCTCTCTAAACTATATACAAAATCTTTTGGGCAAAATCAGCAAGGTGAATTCAACATTTTGTTCCCAAGGTCAAATAAATTGTTTTATAAGGGAGATGTTTCTAGTACATGTTGAGTGTATTTGTATCTTCATGTCAGTACTGTATTTGTCTTTGTATATTTTTGTTTGTGTGTATATTTTTTTCAAATGCTTTGAATTGGACAGCACTCGGATTTTTTTCGAATAGGAAGGGAGATACTGGCACTTCCTGAATTAAAACAAACAAAATGTTTCTTATTCATTTTTTTGGTTTTTTTGAGAACCCAAAAGTGTTCTAGGTGCCTCGGAAACACAGACATTTTTTTCCTTGCTTATGGTCTAAATATAAGACAAGATGTACCAAGTGAGAGCAAAAAAAACTATAGAAGGAGGGATAGGGAAAGGGCATGATAGGTAGTTTCACAATATATGTGCACTTTTTAAAAAAAAAGTTCCCTACCCCAATTTCCTTATTGCAGGGAGTGGGGAATCATTCTTGCCAAGTTCTTAGATACTGTCTGGTTTTTATTACAGTTTCATTCCATGTCTATAAACCAATACTTTCATAACCAATTATGTTATATCTTTTAAAAAACCTACTAAAATCTGAGTTTGGTTACCTCATTTTTCTCATGCCCCCCATCTTCTTTTTAAGAAACCTTTTAAGGCCACCTTTGTAAATCCTAAGGAAGCAAAAGGAAAAAGTTACAGGCCCACTTAAAAAAAAAAAAAAAAAGTCCTTGGCAGTTCCCCTTTAATACCATTGTGGGATCTTCACACCAAGTTGACACAGTCCAACAGTTCTAGCTATGGGGGGCAGAAGAGCTCTCCCATATTTTTAACTGGATACAATCTGCACATCACACACTTCCTTTCCTGTTCTTATTCCACTTATAGTGCATTGAGTGCTTGACCAAGGACATGTTGCCAACACAGGCTCTACAGTGTCATTCAGCCCCAGGTCCTGTTACAAGATACACACAAAGTCAGGGTCGTTCTTATCCTTGATAAAATGGTGGTGATGTGAATTTTGTTGAAGTTAACAACTAATGATGTATAAAATATTTCAATCTGAGTGTTGAATATGAAGCATCCAGTTTGGAGAAATGAAAGCCATCTAAACTCATCTGTTTGCATATATTGGATTTTAGCCAAGAAAATTGCCATAAATGTTTGTGAGGAGGGAAGTTACGGAAATTGCATTGGTTTCTCTGTAGCACAGATGTCTAAGAGCAAGGTATTTGCTCACGGGGAGTTGTATGTTTTTCTAGGGCTTGTTTGATCACAGGCCAATTAAAGTGTTGGTGACACAACAGCAGTAGTATAAAGACTGTGGCCTCATCCTACACCTCACCATTACGATATTTCCACAACTTTAAAGCAGGCACGAGCAGTGCTCTAGCGACACTAATATGGTAGCCTCTGGCTCAGTATTACAGTGATTTAAGGTATGGTGACATTCTTTCATTTCACTGTACATTGAAAAAAAATCATAAGCAGTGATATTAGAAAGCTGAAAAGCTGCATATTTATGAATAAGGGATCAACAAAGATGAGAATATCTCTGTTGCTCACAAGTTACTGTCTTTTATTAAAAAAATATAATTAAATAATGCCTGAAGATTAATACATTGTAGCTTGCCTAAGGCAAGCAATTGTGCAGCTGGTGCTGATGTTGGTAGTTTTGTCTGCCTAAAGGGCAAATTACTATCAACTAGTTTAAAAAAAAAGTTTGTTCTTTTCTGGCAGTTCTTTATGAAAGATGAAAGCTTGGGAGATGTAGAAGTTAGGAATAGTATTCGCTGTCTGTTCCATATAAAGTATTCTAAACTTCCTGAGCTTTCATTTTTTAGTTTTATATTATGCACTGTACAATCAGTTTGAAATTTGATCACCGAGCTCCCTAGAATAAAAAGTCAAGGATATTTTCCATTCAATAAATTTTCTTTCGTATAAAACATGTCCGAATTTAAAATGATCAGCCAGGGCATGCTGCTTGTGGCAATGCGGCAGATTGCCTCTCTGGGAAGATCATTCACATTGTCAGTCAGTCAGTCACCACACTGCCCCTCCCTGCTCTGTGCGAAAACCTTCTAATAATTGATTTTGGGTGGAAGGTGGGCCTCCTGCCTGATTTAAAAGGGATATTTTAAAAGGAAGCACCTTTCTTCCTCTGAAGCAGCTGGTAGTGACCACTGTCAGAGACAGGATACTGAAGCTCTGGTGTTATCCGGTATGGCAATTCCTATATTGCTATCGGAAATGTCAGTTTCACAGTGACTTGCAGGATGAAAACTCTCCTCCTCCTCTGAACCAGCCTGTTTCTCAATCAGTTCTTTTCATTGCTAAAAGTGCCAGATAGGTTGAACTAAGCTCCCCCACATCAGAAAAAAATTGTTGTTCTGAGAGAGAGAGACATCCACAAATAAAATAGGCATGTGAACAGTGCTGCTTCAACAAAGATATCCATTAGTCAATAGATGTCACCCCATAAATCTGCCTAAAATGTCCATTCCTTTTTATCTCTCCTTATAGATTTTTCTTTACTTTATTTAAAAAAAAAACTTTATACAAAATGTAAACTTTTTACATTGGGATTATTCTTTGGCTAGGTCCTTTCTTTGCACAAAATAAGCTTTGGATGCTTATTTAGATGTTCAATGAAACAGTGTGGAGAACAGTAATTGTGTTGTACTAAAGAATTAATCCATTTAGTCATGGGAAGCCCTACTTAGCCTTTCTTTAGCAGCTGAATTGTAGTGTAACTTAGTTGCCACTTTAAGGAGTAGAGTTCAAACTTAAACTTTAACATGGAAATTTACCGGTAGTTTTAATAATGGTGTTGATAAACATACCTGCTTATTTACTGGATGAACTCAATTTTTCTACAGAAATATTTGCTCATAAAGAAAATGAATTCACTGCTTGCAAAATTTTATTTCTGTAGATATTTTATTGTTCATGTTTTAAAGGGACAATGTCAAGTTAAAATTATATATGTTAAATTGATCTATTTGATAATCTATATTACAGATAACATCTGAAGCCCTAGTCCTCCATAGGGATATATATATTCATGATTAACCTTACTCAAAGCCATAGATTGTTAAAATTGAAGTTTTTTAAAGTTAATTTACTTATTACTGTTTGCTTTTTTATTTTGATTTGTTTTTTGCATTCTACTGAATTTAAACTAGTCAGATTTGCTTTCATTTAGTCAAAATCATTTTCAGATTCTCTGTAAAATAACTCTTTGGGCTATAAACATAGCAGGGAGATTTGTTTTTTTGTTTAAAGTTTCCTTTGGAATTTTAAAAATCACAAACATTTCTCTACTGATCTTAGGATTTCCAGAAATTCTAAATAATGGGCCAAATTGACTGGAATGTGTCCCTTGAAACTTTCTCAAACTCTACTAAGACCTGATCCATGAAGGTGCTCAGAGCCCTCAATTCACATTGCAGTCAACAGGAGTTATAGATACTCAGCTACTCTCTCATGATTAGCCCCTAAATTACAAATTAAAACATTATCTGGATGTCTTTAGGAGAACTGAAATAAGCAAGGAAAAGTTCTTTGGTAATTAAGTAATAAAGAAGAAATCACATAGCATTTCAAAATTCATGGGAAAATGTGATTAATGATTGAGGTTTTTTAGTTTAAAACATTTGTAAAATTAAGTGCATTTAATTTGGAAAATTATTTTATTGCATTACCACTTAATTAAAAAGAGGAGATTCTGCTACATTTTGGTAACTAATATTCCTGAAAAAAGATTGTCATTAAGAAATTTCTATTTTCCACCCCCAGAAGTATAAATAGTGCACATTTAATAGAAAGCATTCATAGAACTTAATTTACTTACTGGGACAATAGAGGATTTCCTACCTTATATAATTCCACACGCATACAGCTGTTGCCTCCTTGGATCTTCAGTAGGGGAAACAATTTAATATGTCTAGGACAACTTGACATAACTTAAGTGTAGTATATGGTGCCAATATATTCTTTTCTTTCCATTTTTCTTCAAGTAAAGACTTATGCTAGCCATATTCCATCTTGGGTAATGTCTCTAGTAATTTAGTTAGCCAAGTTTTATATGGCATAAATATTTGCCTGCTTTTTAGAGTATATGGTATGTGTTCTTGTGTGCAAATATAAAACACAGCCTCTTCATTTATTTCTTTATACCTTTGCCTGCTTAGCCCACTGAAAAGCCTTCATAGTGTACGTCATTTTAGTATAGAGTGCAAAATGAAGGGGAGAAAAATTGTAATCACCCCAATCCCCCTTTTAACAAATACAGATACATACTTTTATCCATCTTCCCCTCTTATGCTCATTTTTTTTATTTCTGCTATTCTTCATGATCATAGCAAAGTGTTAAGTAAATAATAAAAGAATGAGATGAAAATTGCAACTTGAAAAGTGCATAGGGGAGACTGAATTGAAGCAGTTTCCAAATACTGAACTCTCTGTTACTGAAGTCCTAACCCTTTGGGCTGCCTGAATGGTACCTAGGGGATGTGATTTGGTTGCAGCTGGCCAGTTGAGAATTCCACTGGTGCAGAGGAATTATCAGCTATTGTACAGCTCAGGGAGCAGGCTTTTATGCCAACTGCCACCCCCATCACTCCTGGCATATGGGGAATATCAGGGTGTGTGATGGGTGAGGTGGACTGGAGTTCTGTTCCTCTACAGTAATTCTCAGCTGATGTATGGTATCTTAAGGACCATAGCCAGATATCATAGTTTAAAGCAGCCCCAAAGCTGCTCTAAATTATACCAGGAAGAGAGCAATTGTAAGAAATAGGTAACTACAACTGGTTCTCTGACAATTGCTCCTCCTCTTCCTGTTCCAAATGTTTCTTGGCTTAGGAGAGAATCTAGCCCAGTGGTCCCCAACCTTTTCGTCTGGCAGGCGCCAGACGAAGGACCGTGGCGACGGTGACGCACCCGCCGAAATGCCGCCGAATTTCTGCAGCATTTCGGTGGCGACACCTCTCGATGACGTCACTTGTCGGCGGCAAGCGGCGTCATCGAGAGGCAACGCCGCCGAAATGCCGCAGATATTCGGCGGCATTTTGGCGGATACTCCACCACTGGCCAGGACGCGGGCGCATTTAGATGCCCCCGCGGGCACCGCGTTGGGGACCCCAATCTAGCCTCTATTTTTTTAAACATCTTTCTGGTCAGATATAATATCTACATTACAGATATGTCATCAACATTAATTTCTGCATGTGGAGGATGGCAAGATGTAAGATTATCTAGCAAGAAAGGAACGGGTAATAAAATATGAGTTGTACTGGACATTAATTGAATTATAGAAACGTATGTGGTTCCTTTAGTTTCATAGCTATAAAGATTGTTGAAATCATTTGTTAATACTTCCTCTTGCAATCACTCAGAGTTGAAATGGGTCTGACTTACAATTTTATGAACCAAAAATCAGTATGTGTATTTATACTCTGCAACATCACCATAATATGCAACTGAACTATGTAAATTCATTTTAACAGGATATATATGGTATTTTACCTATAGTAATCTAGAGTAATTTCTTAAATTGTAGTTAACTGAAGTTTTATACCTTGCTTACTTGCAAGCTACCTCAAAGGACAGAGAAAACCCATCAGGCCCTGGACAGGTTGGGAGAAGGCTGTTAGGTAGCAGGTGACTATAGCAGTAGTAAGGGAGAGTACAGGTCCCTATTATTCGTCTATTCCTTGGTCTCCTTGAAATGTGTCCCCAGAGTCAAGAATATTCTTAGGTCTATATCCAACCTGAGGACCCAGTTCTAGGGTATGGCTGACTAGGTACATGCCTACAGGTTATCTCTGAGAAACCAAAGCTGCAGCTGAAAGTGCTCGTAGGTTTTGGGCTATCCTGTCATAAGCATCGCCTTTGGGGTTGTTTGAAGTCTCTGAAGATGGTGAGTTTTGCAAACTTTATCGCCATGTTAGACAGTATTTCTATCAACTCCTCTGGGAAGTCTTTGGAGTTTGGGGTTTATATAGTAACATAATGCTCCACTTAGACTGGTAAATGTTTCAGGGATCTTTTCCTGCATTTTAGCTCAAGGAAATAGACTGGCTACTTCTCCTCCAGATTTGAGCTCTGGGTGTGTGGTGAATAAAATATCTTGAGGCATTGAGGGGCTCTTAACACTGGTCCTGTGGTGTCAGCCAGGTTAGGTGATTTGCAAGTGATAATATCATGGATGGCAAAGGGCTTCTTCACCATAGATCTTGAATTAATCAGCATAAGTCTGAGGTCCGTGTGTGTGTTCAGATTTGGGCCAGAATGATGCAGTTGTCTAGTGATCCTTTTTCCAGGCACTGGCTGATATTTCCTCTGTTTAGTTCTTCCTATTATTATTTGTATGGTAGAAGCATGTAGTTGAGAGGAAGACCTAGTTCTTCTTCGAGTGATTGCTCCTATGCATTCCATGTAGGTGTGCGCGCCGTGCGTGCACGGCTCTTCGGAACATTTTTACCCTAGCAACTCCGGCGGGCCGGCTGGGCGCCCCCTGGAGTGGCACCGCTATGGCGCTAGATATATACCCCAGCCGCTCCTCAGTTCCTTCTTACCGCCCGTGACGGCCAGTTGGAACAGTGGAGTGCTCCTTTACCTCCACAGCCCTAGCGTTTCTCTGTTTCCTACATGTACATAGTTGGTTAAGTTAGTTTAGTTGTTAGTTTAGTTAAATAGTTTAGTTAGATATAGTATAGTAAGGGAATTAGGGGGGTTTGCCCCTCTTCTTCCACAACTGGTGCGGGCTCATGCCCAAGGCACCGGGGTTTAAGCCCTGTGCGGCTTGCCAGCGGCACATGCCTGTCGGGGACCCACACAACTCCTGCCTGCGCTGCCTCGGGGAGACCCATCGGCCAGATAAGTGTCCCATCTGCACGGCGTTTAAGCCGCAAACTAGAAAGGAGCGGGACTCTCGCCTGAAGCAGCTCCTTATGGAGGCGACACTTCAACCTCCCGTGCCGACCCCACCGGCACCGAAGTCGTCATCGGCGCGCAGCGCACCTGCGGCCCCGAGCCGCTCCGGTACCGAGACTGCTCGAGCTCCGCAACAGGCACCGGCGTCCCGGCACCGTTCCCTCTCTCCAGCGAGGAAACGGAAGACGGCGCAGACGGCCTCTAAGCCGCATGCTCCGGGACCGCTTGCCCAGCCACCACCGGCACCTCCGGTACCGGCTGCAGCGGTGTACAAACCGTGCACGGTACCGTCGACTCCGGCGCCGCAAGAGCCGTTGAGTCCGGTACCACCCTGCTCCCCGGTGCCAACCGCGGTCGAGCTACATCTCCCGTCCACGCCCGAGACCTTCTCGATGGCGAGAGAGCTCATCGAGCTCACAGAGGCACCGAGCCTCCGGCCCCCGGCACCGCCGGTGCGGGCCGTTCAGTCAGCAGGCAAGCCGGCGATGATGCGGCCGCCTCCCCCTGACAGACGAGATAGACGACGGTCCCGGTCCCGCTCCCGGTCCCGCAGACAGTCACCACCACGCCGATCCAGGTCCCGGCACCGTTCACCATCGCGGTACCGCTCCCCGTCTCGGCACCGGTCGCAGTCCCGGTACCGCTCAACATCGCGGTACCAGTCGCACTCCCGGAGACGCTCCCGGTCCCGGTCACCCGACCGTCGGTACCGAGGGAGGTCCGGATCCCGGTACCGTTCCCGGCACCGCGACTCCCGAAGCCGCTCCCGACACCGTCGGTCGAGATCGCGGTCGAGCTCCCGGCACCGAGGCAGCCGATGGTCCCGCTCTCCATCCCGGCACCGCGACGACCGGCATCGATCCTCGGCACCGTCCAGGGACATACTGCTGGTGTCCACGGCGCAATCTTTTAGCACCTCTGACCCGCCTTGGCCTTCTCGTCAGCCCTCAGTCGCCTCTCAGGCGGGCAGTGGGAGAGATCTCCGGGCCGAACCCCAAGGCCAGGACCACGGACCGCAGCAGTGGGGTTTTTGGGTCCCCTGGGCCTACCACGAGCCTCAAGGGCTCCCCTTTCCCCCGAGGCACGTGGGCGCCGAACATAGGGTGCCGGAAGCCACGCTGAGCAGACCTCCCCCATCACCACCGGGTGAGGCCCCGTCGCCACCTGGTCCCGCAGAGCATCCAGGGTCCGAGGCGGCTTCACACCCCCTGGAAGAACCACCTCCAGAAGCGGTGGTCCAGGGTCTGTCCTCATCATCCTCGCCGGATGAGGCAGTGGTGGGGGCTTCTACAGCAGACCCCCCTCCTATTGACTTGCGGGCCCACCAAGACCTTCTTCGCCGGGTGGCGAAGGCTATCGACCTCCCCGTGGCGGAGGTCCCAGAGGATGACGACCCGGTGACCAACGTGATTGGAGCTGAGGCCCCGCTGCGGGTGGCCCTGCCCTTCATCCGCACCATACAGCGGAATGCCACTACCATCTGGCAGTCACCGGCGTCCGTCCCTCCCACCGCGCGTGGCGTGGAGCGCAAGTACTCGGTCCTGCCCACCGGATACGAGTACCTCTATATGCACCCAACTCCGGACTCCCTCGTGGTACAGTCCGTAAATGACCGGGAGAGGCATGGGCAGCCCGCTCCGGCGCCAAAATCCAAAGACGCACGGCGCATGGACTGTTGGGACGGAAGGTCTATTCGGCGGGTGGCCTCCAGCTCCAGATTGTCAACCAGATGGCTCTTCTCGCTCGTTACACCTTTGACATCTTGGTGTCCCTGGCGAAATTTTCGGAGCTGATCCCAACAGCCTCACGTCAGGAGTTCTCGGCCCTCCTGGAAGAAGGCAGAAAAGCCTCCCGGTCCTCCATCCAGGCCGCTCTGGACTCGGCGGACTCAGGAGCCAGAACCCTGGCCTCAGGTGTGACCATGAGGCGTATCTCCTGGCTGCAGTCCTCCACCTTGCTGCCTGAGGTGCAGTACACTCTACAAGACCTCCCGTTCGACACTCAGGGTCTCTTCTCGGAGAAAACAGACTCCAGGATTCAGACCCTCAAGGATGGTCGAATTGCCATTTGCACCTTGGGTATGCACACACCGGCTACCCAGAGGAGGTCATTCCGGCAGCAGCCCTACCGGCCCTTTACTCAGGCCAGGTCACGGCCGTATAATAGTCGGCGTGCGAACTTGAACCGCCGTAGACCATCGGGCAACAGGCGCAACCAGGCCCAGGCACCTTCCAAGGCCCCTCAAGGGCCCAAACAGGCCTTTTGATGGGACGCCCAAGGACGGCCCATCAGACTCTTTCCCGGATCCTACCCCATTATTTTGCAACCGCCTTTCCCACTTCCTCCCGGCGTGGTCCCAAATCACATCGGACAACTGGGTACTTCGTACTATCCAGTATGGTTACCGCCTTCAGTTTGTTTCGCCCCCTCCTTCCCACCCACCTTCCCCGTCCCTCTTCAGGGACCCCTCTCACGAGCAATTCCTCCTACAAGAGGTCGAGACTCTGTTGAGCTTGGGTGCCATAGAGGAGGTGCCGCACGACATGCGGGGCAGGGGATTTTATTCCCGATATTTTCTCATCCCCAAGGCGAAAGGAGGTCTCCGACCTATACTAGACCTCCGGGAGATCAACAGGTACCTGTTCAAGCTCAAGTTTCGCATGGTCACCCTGGGGACCATCATTCCCTCCCTGGATCCGGGAGACTGGTTTGCCGCCCTCGATATGAAGGACGCGTACTTCCATATCGCGATTTACCCTCCCCATCGACACTACCTGCGCTTCGTGGTCAACAGCGCGCACTACCAGTTTGCGGTGCTACCCTTCAGCCTGTCCACCGCGCCAAGGGTCTTTACCAAGTGCATGGCAGTGGTTGCCGCAGCCCTCCGCCGTTGTCGCATACACGTCTACCCGTATCTCGACGACTGGCTGGTTCGCGGGACATCCCGACAGCTGGTAATGGATCAAATGACAGAATTACTATCCCTATTTCGGTTCCTGGGCCTTCTCATCAATGCCGAGAAGTCCACTTTAACTCCATCACAACGAGTGGAGTTCATCGGAGCGGTCCTCGACTCCAGTTTGGCCAGGGCCTGCCTCCCTCGACCTCGGCACCAGACGATGGTCTCCATCATCCGGGACCTACACACCTTCCCCACGACAACGGTTCGGTCCTGCCTACGCCTCCTGGGCCACATGGCGTCCTGCACATTCGTGACCACGCACGCCAGGCTGCGCCTTCGCCCATTTCAATCTTGGCTAGCGTTGGTGTACCGCCCGCATCGCGACCCCATAGACATGGTGGTCACGGTCACGAAGCCAACCCTCGATTCGCTCAGCTGGTGGCTGGACCCAGAGGTCGTGTGTGCAGGAGTCCCGTTCCGCCCTCCTCGCCCATCCGTCACCCTGACCACGGATGCCTCGGCGTTGGGATGGGGGGCTCACCTGGGCGAGCTTCACACCCAGGGTCTCTGGTCGCCCCAAGAGCTCTCCCTCCACATCAACGTCTGGGAGCTGCGAGCGATCCGCTTGGCATGTCTCGCCTTCCGCGCCCGCCTGCAAGGCCTCTGCGTGGCGATGTTCACGGACAACACGACGGCGATGTTCTATGTGAACAAGCAGGGCGGAGCCCGCTCCTCCCTGCTCTGCAAGGAAGCGATGCTCCTGTGGGACTTCTGCGTGACCCACTCGATTCGCCTGGAAGCGTCCTTTCTTCCAGGAGTGCAGAACACGCTGGCCGACCATCTCAGCAGGTCGTTCCTCTCCCACGAGTGGTCTCTTCGTCCGGATGTGGTGCACACAATTTTCCGGAGGTGGGGGTTTCCCCAGATAGACCTGTTTGCCTCCAAGGAGAACAGGAAGTGCCACCTGTTTTGTTCGTACCAGGGTCGCTCTCCAGGCTCCCTGTCGGACGCATTCCTCTGCTCCTGGACGGATCACCTCCTCTACACCTTCCCTCCGTTCCCGCTCATACACAGGGTGCTACTCAAGCTTCGGAGGAACAGGGCCCACGTAATACTCGTCACTCCGGCCTGGCCGAGGCAGCACTGGTACATCCTGCTGCTCGAGCTCTCCATTCGGGATCCCATTTCCCTTCCGTTATGGCCGGACCTCATCACGCAGGACTTCGGTAGACTCCGCCACCCGAACCTACAGTCCCTCCATCTTACAGCTTGGTACCTGCATGGTTGACCCACGCAGAGAGGGACTGTTCGGCGGCAGTACAAGCAAGTCCTACTTGAAAGCAGGAAGCCTTCCACTCGCTCCACCTGCCTCGCGAAATGGAAGCGTTTCGCACTCTGGTGCGATCAGCGCGGCCTTAATCCCTTCCTAGTCCCTATCCCTACAATCCTGGACTACCTCTGCTACCTTAAAGAACAAGGACTCGCGGTCTCCTCCTTGAAGGTGCACCTGGCAGCCGTGTCCGCCTTTCGTCCATCCATGGGAGGTCGGTCCATCTTCTCCAACCAGATGGTTTCCCGCTTCCTTAAAGGCCTGGACCACTTGTACCCGCCGATACGGCGTCCTACCCCGACCTGGGATTTAAACCTTGTTCTGGCCAAGCTTATGGGACCGCCCTTCGAGCCCCTGGCCACGTGCTCTTTATTCTATCTCTCCTGGAAGATGGCCTTCCTCATCGCAATTACGTCGGCAAGAGGAGTTTCTGAGCTCCGTGCCCTAACGGTTAGTCCACCATACACCGTCTTCCACGGAGACAAGGTGCAGCTTCGGCCACACCCGGCCTTCCTCCCTAAGGTGGTGTCGGCCTTTCACCTCAATCAGGAGATCTTCCTTCCGGTCTTCTTCCCGAAGCCACACGCCTCACCTCGTGAGCAACAGCTTCACACCCTGGACGTCCGCAGGGCCCTCGCTTTTTATATCGAGCGGACGAAGCCCTTCCGGCGTTCACCACAGCTGTTTGTGGCAGTTGCCGACCGCATGAGAGGCGAGCCGGTCTCCTCGCAGCGGATTTCCTCCTGGGTGACGGCATGTATCCGGACATGCTACGAGCTTGCTCGCGTGCCACCATGCCGCCTCACCGCTCACTCGACGAGAGCGCAAGCCTCGTCGGCCACCTTCCTGGCCCATGTCCCCATCCAGGACATCTGTAGAGTGGCCACCTGGTCTTCTGTCCACACCTTCGCTTCCCACTACGCGTTGGTGCAGCAATCCAGAGACGATGCAGCCTTCGGCTCAGCAGTCTTACGCTCTGCCATGTCTCACTCCGACCCCACCGCCTAGAAAAGGCTTGGGAATCACCTAACTGGAATGCATAGGAGCAATCACTCGAAGAAGAAAAGATGGTTACTCACCGTAGTAACTGTTGTTCTTCCTATCCATTCCAGACCCGCCCTCCTTCCCCACTGTCGGAGTAGCCGGCAAGAAGGAACTGAGGAGCGGATGGGCTGGCTGGGGTATATATCTAGCGCCATAGCGGCGCCACTCCAGGGGGCGCCCAGCCGGCCCGCCGGAGTTGCTAGGGTAAAAATGTTCCGAAGAGCCGTGCACACGCGGCGCGCACACCTACATGGAATGGATAGGAGCAACACATCTCGAAGAACAACAGTTACTACGGTGAGTAACCGTCTTTTCCCTGCGGTAGAAATCTAGCCAAATGCTTGATGTCTAGCGAGTGACAAGACTGGCGAAGATGAGCTGTTGATAAAGATCTGGGGGTTTGTCAGATGCTTTGGTACAGTCAGTGTGCCCAAAGCCCCGGGCACTTTGCTGTTGCTGTGCTTTCGGGAGGGACAAAGTAGCAAAGCAGTTTTGATGTGCATGTGTACCAGTCCTCAGAGTATTTAAAATATGTTTATGCAGAACATTTTCAGGCTCTAATTTCCCTCTTTGTGGCCTAAGGGGTCAGTCCCAATATGGGGAAGATAATATCCAACTCTCTTATTGCACAAGAGATCACTCTCCCGTGAGGCTGATAAGGGATTCTTTTTCCCATCAGCACTCACTCTGGTAGATCTATGGCTGTCACAGGCAGAGCGAGAGTAGTTTTTGCTGAATAATCATGTTAAAACACTAGCATGGTACTCTCTACCTATTTCAGTGAGACATTACAGACTCAATGTGTCAGCAGCAGCATATGCCACCTTCATCAGGGCTGAGCTCTGTCACGCTGTAAGGATGTCTTCCCTCATGTGAAATTAAGGTATTTTGGGCCCTGCTACTAGAGCCATTTGGTCCAGATTGCTGAATGGTTTGGGAGCAGAAAGGGAGAGGTTTCCATATTTATAAATTATATAGGTCTTTATTCATCAATCTGGATCCCATTGAGATCTGTTAATAGACTAGATTTGTGCAGTACCTCTTCTAAATTCTGATATCTGCTATTGTTCAGCTTGTATGTTGGATTGATAAGAACTGGTAAACAGCTAATAGATTTGGAACTTTTGTTGTGTCCCACAAAGAAAGCAGAGTCAGTCCTTAGCTAGAGGTTTACTGTGTCTTTCTCAAATGCCTACTTCTTTGTTTCCTTGCCCAGTTTTCTCTCTGCCACATGAGACATAGAATTCAGCAGCAGCTGACCTTTTGTAGTTTCTACGTGCAAATAGCTGAAAAAAACTATAGCTAGGGTAGAAAGTTCCTTAAATGTGGAGCCCTCTTGTTGCCTTCCGTTGTTGGAATGTGTTTGTTTTTATGTTATGCAAAGATGTGGGTGCCTCAAAGAGTAAGATCGTGAGTGTCCAAACAGGCATAGGGTAAGCTGCATGAAGAACATCAGACCGTTTTTTGCCTGCCCATTGGCTTCCTACACTTGGTAAGAAGAGTAAGTGACATGCCCTGGATAATTGCAGAGCACTAAAATACTACAGAGACAAATCTAAAGCCTGTAGAAATATGCACTGGCTCTTTTTGTTATGAAAGGGTCCTAAAGCTACTGGGCAAGGTTTTCAAAACAGGAACCTAAAGGTAGGCTACTGAAGAGTGGTCTCACTGAGGTGTTTAAATACAGATATAGCAGCCCAACTTCCCGTAACTATTTTTGAAAACTTGGCCATTCATTCTGGCTGGATTGAATGGTGTATTATTTAGGCCTGTTCCTTAGCAGACTGTCAGGTGCCTTCCACTAGGATAAGTAGCCTCTTGCCTGGAAAGATATCTGGCTCCCACTTAAGAAATAGGCAGGATCCTTGAAGGATTTATCCGAACAGTACAGACTGGACGCTTAGTCCAAGTGATCGTAGGAAAAGGCTGTCTTCGCCTTGTTCTTTGGTTCTCAGTCTTATGGAATTGCTACTTTCAAGAAAATGCCAGTGGATGCAAAAATATGAATTTCTGGATCAGATTCTGAGCTGTGCTTCAGGGCTTATCCAAGCTAATCAAAATGTCTTCTGCCAGCAAATGGAATATCGGAGTGTGGGGTATTCCAGTCTCATCCTCTCCCTGCTACACCCTTAAGCGTGCCCTCTTGACCCGAGCCTGCATGAGTCGTGGTGGTGGTGTAGGAGCCAGCTCACTCTGTGCTTGATGTTGACTCTCACATGCTGGGAAGATACAAAGGTAGAGAGATCAAGTTGCTTTCTGGCCCCCTTTCACCATTCTTGTAGTGCAAAGGGGCCAAACCTCACTAAGGAATCTGTCCCTACATCTGGTAATCTGATTGCTTCATTTTTAGACCCCAGTTTAGAATGACCTGTCCAGAAGACGCACCAAAAATTGGGGCGGGGGGAGGTTCCTCAGTTTTATTTAATACTTTCTCAACCACAATATCTATTTAGATAAAAATATACTGTGGTATTGTACTTACCTCACTCCTCTATGGCAGCAAGACATGGATGCTCTACCAACACAACATCAAACAGAGCTTCCACTTTCGCTGCCTAAGATTCATCTGTGACATCAGATGGCAGGACAGGATCCCTAATACTGAAGTCCTTGAGAGATGGCAAATCCCTGGCATCGAGAGCATGCATATCGGGGCTCAACTTCGTTGGGTCGGACACGTGGTCCACATGGAGGGACCAAAAGCGGTGCTTTGTAGCCAGCTGTGCACAGGAGCCCACTTTAAAGGTTCACCCATCCTCTGATATTAAAGTACCTTCAAAGACAATCTCAAAACATGCAAGGTAGACATTGAAACCTGAGAACTTGTTGCATTGGACAGACCCAAATGGAGAGGTCTGTTCTATAAGGCCTTTTGAGAAGTAGCCTGTGAGGTCTTTGCAGGAGAAGAGAGCATATCATAAGACCAATGCCTCAAACCCTCCCCCCCAACAACAACTACATGTGCAAGACATGCAACCACATTTGCAAATCCAGGATTGGACTCGCTTCCATGTGAGAAGCCATCAAAACAAATAAATCTAGAACTCAAGTCAGCACTAGCCAAATACTCGTTTGTCGAAGCAACGGGAGACTCCATCACTTAGAAAAACCATAGGAAGCTTTTCCATCTCGCAGTTTTAAGGTGCTTTTTCTGGTGGTTTATAGTTAGTGCCCTAGGTTTTACCTAAAAAAACTGCAAGAAGGATTTGCCTATCGAAGAATATAAGTAAGCAAAAAACAAACCATAATAACCAGAAGTGAAGGCAGTATCCAGAGAAGAAGGTGCCCAAAATCTTTGACAGCATTAGCATCGCTTCTTGACCATCAAATGAGATGAGAGGAGAAACCACACATTTCAACTTGAGATCTGAAGATGCAGACATCAAATAAATACAATGTTATACCTTTTCCTCCTTTCCGGCATTCAGAGGAGATGGTTAATAGGCTTCTCACATGATTAAAGTTAGATGCCTAAGTGACTACCCTCAATTCCTCCTCAATAGGTTAAAAACATGTACCCTCTGAATATGTAAATACATAGGCCAGTCACACAATACTTTTTCTATATAAATCAAATATACATTACTTGTAGATTCCCTGCTTTGAAAAAAAGTCCAGTGAATGAGTTAGCGAATGTACTGTTTTATATTATTGTGACCTGTTTTCATTAAACATCTGTGCAATACCATTTCCCCTTAAACTGTTGTCATTTTATTATTCACAGTAAGTAAGCAAGCAATGCGTTGACTTCTTAAGATTGTAATACTGTAGCTAGCATCAGTTGGTATTTTGCTGCTGAGAAGGGAGGTCACTATCATGTTTACTCCTTTATTTTTTCCTAAGACAACAAAATGTAATTGAAACCAAGTTATAGCAACTTGTTAAACACTTTAAAATCAGAACCTGTTTTTATCCAGCACTGATATTTAGAATGCAGCAGCTGCAGATAAACTCTGAAGCCCCAGATGGTGGCTGTCTAATCCTCATGAGAATTCATGTCCTAGAAGCAGCCCTTATCTCTCCAGACCTGACATTGTCTGCAAGTCTGCTATAAGGGAGAATAATAAAAACATGTTATGCATGAGTTTCACTTCCTTGAATATCACAAAGACACAGGAAGTTATAGTTAAATATTACAAGAACAGAGTTCACATTACCGAAAGTGTAGTTATTTATGTTCCATTAGTAGGTAGCCAGTGGTCTGCGGGGTGATTGCCTCTCACACACATCATGTATACTGTACCTTGTTACTCATAATTGTAGTGTGTGGGTTGTTCGTATTATCCTTGATCAACAGTTTTATGTTATCAATTAAATCAAAAAGTGAGAGTTACCACTTTTTTGTACCTAGGATTTGGTGGAGTTCTAAGGGGTGCTCCAAACCTTACGAATACCCACCCTAAATGCACCCTTTTAAAAAAAATTCTTTTCTCTCCTCTCCTTCAGTCCTTTGTCACTTTGAGCATCCTGCCAACTGATGAGGAATAGACACTACTCCCTTTTTAAGTCTGTCCGTATCACTTCAGTCAGAGGGCTTGATATGAGGTCTCTCTCTCCTTCCATTGACCGAGCATGCTGCTGCCCCATGGCACCAATAACTTTGGAGTTCTTATATATTTGTCTTTGTACATGTATATTTTAAAAGAGCCTATCCCAGGTTCTTGGCACCCAGACATTGATTTTAACTCAAGAATATAATTCCAGTAGGTAACTCAGCTTCCATACAGTAGAAGACCAATAAAATGTAAGGTTTCCCTATCACTTGGTCATGCACAGTCAGATTCAGATAAATAGCTTATTAATAGCAAAAACAGTTTACAGCAATATTGAGTTTGTACAGTTGAAATATCAAGATGCAGGGAGATACAAGAATTAAGATTGCTGTAGCAGCGTTAACTGCTGAATTGCACTTACTGTGTGCCTCATGGCATATGTTTTCGGACACAAACTAGTAGGTTTATTTAACAAGGAAAACAAGAATAAAAAATAGTATAGCAGACTTGCCAAATGTCCATTTTAATTTTGGCACTGGGAAATATGACTCTTGAATTTTCTGATTTTAACTGTGCAATCTGAACATTATATTAACACAATCATTTTGTTTTTAGTTTTCCATTGTTATGAAATAAAACAAGAGCGAAAATACAGAGCTGGTTGGTTTGCAGATAGTACACACTCCAAGGCTTCACTCATTTCCAAACTGATTTTTCGTCTGTGCAAAAAATCCAAAAGCCACATCACAACTATTGTTAGATGATGTTTTCAGGTAGTTGGTTTCAAATTGCTGAACAACATGTTTAAATAAATTTAAAAGCAATCAGCTTGAAATCAAAGTACAGACTTCTGGAACAACATGTGAAAATCAGTTTCATGTCTAATAAACAAAGAGATATTATGTATTACCACCAAGCATTTAGCATCTAAAAGTCCAATGTTCTGCCTAATTCACTGCATAGTAACAACGAGATGAACATTTAAGCCACAATATAGCAAAGCACTTAAGTACATGCTTTATTGTAAGTATGTGAGTAGTCACATTGTCTTTACTTGGACTACTTGTGCTTAAAGTTAAGTATATGTGTAAGTGCTTTGCTTGATTTGGACCTTGCAGCATAATAAGGTGCTCAGGGAACTCAGAACTGTGTTGGGAAGGAGTGGCTACAAAGAATCCACTTTCCTATGGAGCTCTCATGCTACATAGAAGAGGTGATTCTCAATGCTCTCCTGAACTCCATAAGAGAATAGAAGTTTACAGGGCAGGTGGAAGCACTCGTTGTGAGTATGGGATAGGGTAGGTGTAGTGGGGGATTTATTATGGATGAGTGCGCAACCTCAACTTTGGCATTTTGATTTTACAGTGCTTAACCATTCAGCCTTAATCGTCTCTTAACATAAGGTGGTTGTTTTTTCTTTGGATTCAGTTTATATAAAGCTGTAAAATGGATGGTTTAAAAAAAATACTGCCACTGAATCAAGGCAACCCTTATGTAACAGGCTAACGTTATTTTTAAAATGGTCACCTACATTTTCTTCTTTTGCAACCTGAAAGCTAAGTGTGTGAGGACTCAAGGGGTGAGCAGTGTTTGTAAATAAAATATGGCTTGTCTAAGTGATAGTGAATTTCTTACAAGAAGCCAGTTCTGAGTCTTCCGCAGGGTAGTAGGTATATACTGTACTACATTATTTTGTCCCAGTACGTCATGGAACAGTGCACATGAAAAATGTCTTCACAAAGTTACAGAATAGATGTTTTTAAGAATAAATCCTTCATATCCCCTGTATCCAGAAATGCTCCTCTATTGCAGCAAGTAGTATTGTAGGGGTTTATTCCAATCATTTATCTGAATGTATTTTATTATTATTTAATATTTATATCACAATAGAGCCCAGAGACCACAACCAGGCTTGGGGTCCCACTGTAGAAGATGCTGTACAAATGCATAGAAAAACGTGGCCCCCACCCTGAATAGCTTTCAATCTTTGTTAGAAATACCCTAAACCATACTTTATAAAATGAGTATTGCAGAATGGAATCTTTTCCTAATATGCTTGAATTAAAGTAACCACTTGTGTTACTTGGATTTACACAGTGTATACAACATTTATCTGGTTCCCATGAACTTGAATGTTGAACTTGAACTCCACAAACAGTAATAATGGTAGTTACTCAGGGGATGGCTATAGAGTTTATAAGCTCCATTTACTTTTAGTGGTCAAAATTGCTCTCTGTTGAGTTTGGCCACATTAAAAAAGTGCTATGGACCAAAGTAACCATCTGCAGATGGATGAAATTTAGTATAGCTACAGAATTTAAAAATGAAACAAAACTGATCCCACCGACATTGACCTCCAAAATTCATCAAGGTACATTGTCCAAGTAAGTGGGACTGATGAATAAAAACCGTTGCCAGAATTGTAGCCCTGGAAACCGGTCTCTGTCCATGAGTTGGACAAAGGAGGGTATTTGAGAAACATAATTCAGAAAAACACTTGTATCCAATTAGAGCAAAATTTTGCTGACTTAAAAACCAGCCTCAATGAGAAATAAGCATTTTTCCCTAAACTACCAGCATCTTTGGAAAGGGGTTTGGTCCTGAGCTACAGTAATTTAAATGCATCTGCCATCTAAGTATTACCGAACACTTATAATATTTACCTTAAAAAAATAAAGAAATGGATATACAATAGAGTACAGTTGAGGTATTTTCTCATTTAACTAAATTAAACCCTGGTGTAATTTTGATGAAGTAAGTGGTGGATTAATTTGGTCCATTTTATTTGTGAAAGAATCACAGAGGCACATTTCGAGTTTGGGTCTTTATAGCATGGTATGAAAATGCCTCCTTCCCTGCCTAATGCAGTATGTTTGCCTTCACCTGTTTACTATCTTTAAAATACTTTAGGTCTGAAAATTGGCATCTCTGAGAATCTTCCTCAGAGATCCACATCTCTGAAAATGGCCATAAGGTTGTAAATAAAGTAAATCATGTGCATTTTGTCTGTTTTATTTGAAAGGGAATATGCAGGAATGTTTATTGAAATCTAGGGACTGAAATTCTCTGGGTTCAGAGAACAAATCAAGATTTTTATAGCACCTCACGTGAAACAGAGAACAATTATATTTCTATATCACATCAGAAATCATTGTTAGATACTATAGGAAATATGGTCTGATTGGTGTACTCAAACTCAGGTTGCATTCAGAAGAGAGACCATCCTTTGTAACTTTGCATAACTGAGTCCCAGCCAATACTGTTGTGAGGAGAGTGATGCATATGTTGGAATCCTCATCAGCCAGTCAAATTGCTCTTTCAGTTAAAACTATTTTATGGGAGACCATCAATCAACTATCTGCAGCTGTATTTAAACTGGCAATATACTTCTACTCGCATTTAGAGAGAGAGAGAGAGTGTGTGTGTAACTAGCAGGTTTCTACATTTCACTGCGCTATGATTTAAATTATAATTAAACTGAGTACATTCACCAGTCTGAATCTGTGTCCTAAGTTTGTAATATGAATTATATTTTAGTTCGCCATACTGCAACCATTAATGTTCTTTATGGGCTCCATTAGCCTTCATTTTAAGAATGTATTGCCAAAGTGATCTGGCTAGGAGTGTATTAGAAAGGTAGTATATAATGGGTGAGACTGTTTTGGTTCTTTGAGGATATGTTGTGTAATTTGCTGATGCTTATTTTAGTTTTGGTGCAATTGTTCCTAAATTATTTCAGTTTAGTTTAATATGATTTGAAAAGTTTTATGCAGTATTCTTTCACTGAGGCATACTTTTATAAACAAGTTTTCTTAATGTGTCATCTGGATTGGAATGTAATTCTAGAATTGTTTCTGAAATTGATCACTCACTTGTATAATTAGCATTAAAACAGTTAAACTAAGTAATACTCCATTCCAGTTCTTAAAATAATGCCATAGGAGGATTTATTTATATTACATAATAATTATCCTGGCATCACATTATTGCATTGTAGGAACACAACAAATGATAATGCGACTGGAGCTGAACATTATTCAGTTAAAAAAAAAAGTTCAAGATAATATACAAATAATTGAAAAAAAACAATTGGAATATAAGGCAAACATACCACTTTTTAAAGTTACTTTTTTCCTTGTCATAAAGCATTCAAATAGTGGAATCTTAAGTAAAAATAGTTTTAGCTAGTGGGAGCAAAAAAATCAGATGTCTTGTATTCCTAGTGTTGAAATCAAGTCAGTTGTAGCAAGGTTTTTTTTCTTTCTTTCTTGATATAATCTTCGAAAATGGGGTTCAGTAAGAATTAACTTTCCCTGTTTGCAGTTGAAAGCTTTTTTTGTGTTCTCTTTAATTTTAATAGCATTGAAATATTCTGCTTGCTTTATGAAACCCTTTATTACAAACAGTTATGAATATGAACATCTCATTTGACTGCTGATGAACAGAGGGGAAAATCTAAATTAAAACTTTAAATACCACTATTTAATTACCCAAATGGCTTTGACTGTGTTAAAGGGTGCCTGGGATTATTCTGTTTTTCAATTTGTTTTAATGCTTCCTTGGTAAAAGCTGATGGATTCCCAGGCCCATTGCTGTCACTGATGAACTATATAAAGATAAATGACATTATGGTAAATTCCACTTAATGACACATTTTTAATTTTCAGAACACAGACATTTTCTGGCTAGTGAATGAAGGCTAATTACCTCAAGATTGGAACAAAATAACTCCTCATTCTGAAAGATAATAGAAAAGAAATGTTGCAGATTAATGATGCTATTTATCTTTAAAAGAAAAAAAAATCTATCTTTATCCAGATAGCACTTCTCCCTGAGGAACATGGTTATAAAATGAATCTGAAGTCTCAACTTAATAGGTTATTAAAATTGTTTGAGTGCAGACTCTTCTAGTTCAGCCTTTCCATAAATTTAAATTGAAGGTCTGTTATATTTCTAAAAGAAGCAGCTCTTTTATGAGACCACAGGAGGGACATGGGTTACCAACAAAAGATCCACTTAACCCCATTCTAAATCCTGCTTCCTTCTTTCTCTGAATGAAAGTGAAATGTTTTGGAAATAGTTCAGAGAAATGTGCAAAGTGTCTCAATTATGCTTTCAAAATTATGTGCCGATGTCTGTTCTCTCAACATATGTTATTAGAATGGTAAATGGGAAGAATAGTCATTAAGGTGAATTTGCCAAGGAGATATGCCAATAAATAACACTAGTTACTTAACATTGGAATCAGTAGCGTATCGGTCAGTTGCATGGTATGATGTGCTGTTAGCAGTTTCTGTCAGTAGTTCAAAAGTTTAATTTTGTGTTTTAAAAGGTATGCATGGAAGAATGGTCCTTTCTGACTATAGGATTTTTACATGGTCTCGTCTGGAATTTATTGTAGGACTTGTTCAGTAAATCATTTTTTTTTCAGCCAGAGACTTACCAATAGTCCTTTTTGCTGCACTCCGACACCACAAATAAAATTGTAGTTCGAAAGAGAATTGCCATTGTAGATTTCTGTCCCTTAATGATAATTTTAAAATAATTTAACATTTAATAAAAAATTTTCTGCTCTTTTAAACTACAAAATTATGGACCAAAAGGACTATGGGATTTAATCTGTTTTGTTTGGACTGGTTACCCTAAACCAAGCCATGGCAAACTGGGCTGTGATTTACAGGTGAATACCCAAGTAATTCAGAGATTTTATTTTGTATATATGAGCTATCGGTAAAGTCTTGAAAAATTAAAATGTATTTTCTCCAGTGAAGTTGCTGTCCTGTAAAATAATCTTTATAGGATGACTTGGAAGAGAGTAAAGTTGAACAGTGGATGCTATGGGTGTAATCAACTGGCATGATTCTGATGAGATGTTTCTTAGAACTGTCAGAGTCTGGGAAAGATAAAGGTAAAGGGGAATATTCTGCATCAGATCACTTGCTCCGGATGGAAGTCATAACTGGTGGTTTATTCAGTCCATTCCAGCTGAATGAAGGCAGAATTCCTTTCTCTTTTCTTTAAACCTCCCCCTGCTGGCACACTTGCTGAACTAGAGACGTGTCTCCCCCAGTGTCTCTCCCTCCACCCAGGAGAGCAGATGCTGCTGCTTCTTCAGCAGTCTCTGAAGAGAGCCTTTTGCATGAGATTATTTTCTTTATTTTTTCCACCAGTTAGAAAGGAACTGGCTGCAGGGTATTCCTGTTGCTCCAGAATTGCAAGGAGGGCCTCTAGTGATAGTGCCCTTTCCCTAACACATTGATCCTCAACTATCTTCTGGGTTGGCAAAACAAAGATTGCCTCTTAGAATGGTGGGGGGGTGTCAGTGTTTAGGAGGGATTCTCTTGGGGTCCATTGGTTTCCTTCAGTGCTTATCTCCAACTGTGTTCACAAGTTCCTCACCCAGTCCCACAGACAGTAACTTAGCTGACTTCCACTTTGCTGCACACCAGAGTTGAGGACGCTCCAGGTGGTTCAGCAAGGTGGTTTTCGCACTACCCCTTTTCAGGATCATAATTATGTCTTTGACGTGAGCCAGACCTCCACTTTTCTGGCAGTCCATTTGGAACCAGCAGTAGAGGAGCCTTACAGCTAACACCGTTAGTCTGCTCTCCCACCAGAGTCTGCATCATGCCACAAAGCCTGTGAGCAATTTAAAGTAAGAGGAAGAAGACACCCTCTGGGGACCCATGCATACAACTACCAAAACAGCTTCCTGTTGTGCTAAAGCTTTAACACCAGTGCAAATTTCCCCATGCCTGTACTTCACCCTCCCCATTGTAGAACCGATGACACTCGGAACTGCTCCCAGCATAGGTCATTTCTCAGAGCTGCCTGCATGTGCAGCCATGTGCTTCCTGTGCAGCATTGACAGCTCACTCACTGGTTCTAGTCCAATCAGCGAGAGGAAGGAAGAAACTTCCTGTGGCTGTATTGATGTGTGGGTCAGTTCTCTATCGTTCTCTCAAACACAGAACTTAATGGTTGCCTTAAAGTCACTGGCATCTCATAGACCTGCATGTCATCTGGTTCAAAGCAACATATAAAGAAGACTGGAGTACTAAGCAGTCTTTTTCTAGCCTTTCTTTTCTGTGATCTTCACTGGTCACAGTAGCTAGCTTGGTTTTTCTTTTATACACAGGGAATGTTCTTATCACCAACACCCTTAATGAGCCTCGAGAGGGAGGGGGCCTCTCTTCACCCCAGCTCAGTCCTGAAATAATGAATCAGATTTAATAACTGCAAAATATTAACAAATTATTATTTATTTATCCTGGAATTCCTCCACCATGCACTCCTCAGGCCTACAGTATCTTGTTTCCTTTTCTACATCTTCAAGATTCTGCTCAATGAGATCTTGTGGCCATGAGTTCCACAGATGAACTGTGCATTGTGTGAATACATATTTCCTTTTATTAATTTTAAATTTTCTGTCTTTCAAGTTCATTGAATGACCCTGTGTTCTTGTATTATAGGAGAGGGTAAATATAAGTGCCAGTTTTACCTTCTCTATACCATTCATTATTTTGTACACATTAGTCATGTCCCCTCTTCTTTTCCTCTCTCTCTAAAGTCAACAGTTCCAAACTTTTCAGTCTCTTCATATGGAAGTTTTCACATGTTTCTAATCTTTCTCATTACCTATCTCTGAACCCCCTCACTTTCTGCTAAATCCTTTTTTTAGGTGGGTTGACCAGAAATAAGCATCATAATCCAAGTGATGGCATACGAGTGGTGTCCATATCTTTTCCTGAGTTGGTTTAGTTAATTTAGAACCCTGTAAGGTGCATGAGTAGTACAAATTAATCATTCCAGTGTGCATTATCTGGCTTTGTCAACAATTAATTGTTATCTGCCATCACGTTGCTCATTCATCTAGTTTTGTTAGGTGCTTCTGATGTTCCCTACACTGCAGAATGATGTGTTTGTGGACCACGCATGCGGAGATGGTGACAAGACTACTGTGATATGGGAACTTGGGAGGAAAGACAAATGGGGGCGTGGGAGGCCTAGGTCAAATGCCTCAATATGAGTCCAATGACTAGGCTGGCTAGAAGGGTCATAGTATGAGACCTTAGGAACAGCGCGAGCTGAGTTCTGGCCATGAAGAAACTGTTGTATTGCTTGCTTAATACTCGGGATGACATTTGCTTTATTGATACTCCCCTTCTGCCCCACCCTTCTTTTTTATCCTCTCCCCAATAACCTGGTCTCCCTTGTGTTTTGCACGTGGAAGTTCATATTGTATGTAGTCTCACACTTCAGAAGATTGTAGAAGATAGGCTAAATACGTCCTCTGAGGCAGGGAGATACCCATTTTGTACATGTCTTCATGGTAGCTGAAGGGACTGCCTTAAACAGCAGCTAACAGATAGATTGAATGTTGGCAGTGAAGAGACTGGTCACATTAATAGAGTTAATTTGGCTCTAAGTGAAAGACCCCAGTTCATCATAATCACAGGTTAGTACTGCTAAATCTGCTGCACCTCAGTGCAGACTATGGGTTGCAGAATGCACCAAAGTGTTGCGCTCTAACTGTCCTATGTGGACATGGCTGGCACAAACTAAAAGGTACTCACATTAATGCAAACTAGATATCTTTTAGTGCACGCCAGCAGCATCCACATGGGGCAGTTAGAATGTAACACTCGGGGGAACACTGCAATTCACACCCCGTAGTGCATCCTGAGGCACAATATAGGCAAGCCCTCATGTAACATACATACCTAAGGTCTCTGCCATCCCGCCAACCTACTACTTCTGCTTTGTTTCCCTGGAAGTCATCAACCTGCATTGTACAGCAGAAGAGCATGTGATGCAACAGATGCTGCATGATGATTTCTGTGTAAATAAAGAAGAGCAAAGCCTTCCCTAAATAAACATGAAAAATATAGCAAGAACGTAATGAAAAACCATTTTTTAAAGTCTCATATTTTTAGTTTGTCTCCTTATTTAAATCTCTCTTCGTAGTATGGGAACATTGTTTAAGCAACTCTGTTTCATCATGTGAAAAGTCTGTTTCTTGGAAATAATGATCTAAAGATGTTTTTTAAAAGTTAGGGTAGGTTTTAGGGTTGGCAAAGTTACGCTAGAAGAAGTCTACATGTCGTTAGCTCTGAAATGAGGTCGGAGGATTCCATATCAAAAAGAGAGAGCCAGCAACTACTGCCTTGGTTACGTGCAAATAAACATAGAATCTATCTGAAGCATTATTTTGTTATACTATTGTGTATCCATGGAATAAGTTACTTTGTATCTGGAGATTAGTGTTGACTGTCTAGAGTTTCAGCCCTAATTAGACAGGGTGTTTTCTAATGTTCCGTCAATGCTAATAACAAAAGAACACCATTAGCATCCCCAATGTATTTACTGGTGTTTTCACAATTATTAGTGCTGTGCAGTATGTTCCCTTTGTTAGGCTCGTATTCTAATTTCTTTGCTGTCTGCCCTGTGGCGTGGCTTTGTTGGTTTGTTCACCTACCTTGTTAGACCTTGGTGACCCTCATGTTCTAGTCTTTGGGCTTTTTACTAGGCTGAACACAATTAAAGCACTTGGTTAGCTGCAAGAGAGACTAACAAAAGCAAGGAGGGAGGGTCACGAGCAAGTAATACGTAGTGTCAGAGCAAAGGGATGTACAAAAAGCAGCTGTGTTCCAGTTAAACTTCTAAAAGCTGCCCTGAGTAGGCCAGAGCACTAGGCTGTAGTTCAAACATCGACTGTAGGTATTTTACTGGCTTCCAAATATTGCCATGGCGGGATCAGTGTTTCATCACATAGTATTTTCTCTAAATTATTAATCTATTTGAGAAAATGTAATTGGAGCATGAATTTTACCGTACTGGATTACTGGAGTTATGAATACTAAGTCTGTGATTGCTTACTTGGCCAAACCAATTTCAAATGATTCAGAAATCAATCAGCCTCAGAGAGTTCTCATCCTTGGAAAAGCTTGAACTCACAGCTTCTGCCGGTCATTGACTGATCCCTTTCTAGGGCTGGTTAAGAAAAGAGGACTCGTAACAGCATGCAGTTGCTCATGACCGTATAGCAAGGGTACATGTACACTGCTCACTTCTTTCAGCAGTGTGTAATGTACATACCCACCTTGCCCCTACCTGCAGCACTGGGATAAATAGCAGTGTAGACTGTTTGGCATGGCTTAGCTGAGTGGAGTTAAAGACGTGCCCGAAGGGTGAGAATATGTCTTTAACTCCACTCTCTGCTTGCCCAAGCCCATGGGCTGTTTTTAGCCATGTAGCGTCGTGCTGCATTTCCAGTAGGAAAAAACTTAAGCAATGGGAGGCAGCAGCAGGGAAAGGGCCCAGCAGCTCCCCATTGCTGGAGCCATTCTCTGCAACCAGAAAAGGAGGGAAAGGCTCTGATGGGGGAGCAAGTAGACTCAGCCTTTCCCTGCTGCATCCCCCCATCAGAGCCTTTCCTTGCCACAGTGAAAGGCTCTGGCACTGGGGAGCTGCTGAAGCCTTTCTCACTGCCAACCCCCCTCCATGCCTTCCGTCTGCCAGAGCCATTCACTGACACGCAGCTACGCACTGCAGTGTGGACATCGCCTGCTTTTTACTGCAGAGTGTAGCTACATGTGCACTACATGCTGCCAATAGAGGCGTGTAGTGTAGGTATCACCAAAAAGATTGCGGATTGTAGTAATCTGACAAAGTTCAGTAATGGCTGGGAGTACTATTCAAACGTGCACACTCTGTAGGGCTGGAATAGGCCAGATACTTTGAGCATCGGTTGGGGCACAAGCTCCTCATGATTCATTACCATCGCACAAATCATGGTTTCCTGTCACAAGATCAGGGTCAGATTATCTGTTAGAGCCAAAATATTTGGGTCTGGGAGCTTTAAGTGTTAGTTCATTGGTTCATCTCAGACCCTCCTGCTCCTGTTGAACTTCAACCAATCCTTTAGATTTCAAAAGCCATCAACTTTTTTTTTTTTTTGCTTTAGAATGGAAGCGGTGTTGATTGTGAATTTGTCAAAAGGGTAAGATTGCGGAGCTCTCCACAATTACTTTATTTTTAATGCATTATTATGTCTCAGACAGCCTGGATCAGTGGTGGGCAACCTGTGGCCCATCAGGGTAATCCACTGGCGGGCCGCCAGACAGCTTGTTTACATTTGCACAGCCGTCCGCAGCTCCCAGTGACCGTGGTTCGCCGTTCTCGGCCAATGGGAGTTGTGGGAAGTGGCGGCCAGCACATCCCTGCAGCCCACGCCACTTCCCGCAGCTCCCATTGGCCGGGAATGACAAACCGCGGCCACTGGGAGCTGCGGGTGGGCGTACAAATGTAAACAGTCTCACGGCCCCCCAGCAGATTACTCCGATGGGCCACAGGTTGGCCACCACTGGCCTGCATTGTCTTTGAGTACTCTCAAAGTTCATTTAGCAGATATATATCAGTCAACCATCTTCCTGTATAAGGAATCTTCATGCATTCTACAATCAGCCCTTATTTATTTATTTATTTATTTTTACAAAAAGGACTAATTCATGTGTTGCCATTGATCTCTCATTTCCATTGGCATAAAGCTTCTATTTTTAGCTTTGAGGGTTCAGTGGTCTCTGACCATAACCCTTTCACTGGTGCATGAATGAGGATTGCCTGTCTTAAAGCATAGATCAGTATAATGGGGGGTGGAATTCCACATTTGGGGAAGAAAGAAAATGTTCCCCTGGCTGGGTGTTTTTTTTTGTTTGTTTGTTTGTTTTTGTTTTTATGGTGACTGTTTGAAGCTATTCAGAGTTTTAGCGAGTTAACAGCAATGTTGGTGGGCAGAGTGCAGGTTAGGCTGTCAAAAGCATATGATAAAATAATTGATTGCATGGCTCTTTAATTGGTCATAAATATAATTTTTGCATAGGTGAAGCATCTTTGTTAATGTCTGTTATAATATGTAATAAAATATAAACAATGTTTTGTAATGGAGTGGTGGCACTCTTAACATTAGTTTCCCTAATATTTTCCTACACCCTCAATTTAAAAAAAAAATTGTATATAGCACATGAGACTTACGTACACTTACAACTTATATACAGTTTTTGTGAATCCTAAATCCAAAAACTGTTGATTATGGTTTTAGATTTTCTGGGATTTAGTTTTCCATTAGAAAATTATTACTGCAGTCTAAGTAGGAGATCTTACTTATTTTTAAAAAATCAATCTCTCTTTGATAATGTAAGCTATACACACACATCTTTTTTAAATGGCTGGCTTCAATGGCTCATTTCTGGCTTCAATGTATAAGTTCTTCTGGTTGTGCTAGTGATGTCTTAGTCCCAGCCAGCAGCATTTTTACAATGCCATAGCAAAAGCAATGTTTGAAACTAGAAGTACAGTAGTGTCTTTCTGAAGTTCTCCCATATTTCAGGTAAAACGCACTCAGCAGAAAGATATGTAAATTAAAAGAAAATCGCCGGTTTCCTATTCTGAGCAAAGATTTGATTTTTGCTGATTCAGGCAGTAAGGTTGACACTAGAGCTTCTCATTTCATCTGAAATAATCACTTTTTACTTTTGAACAGTCTTTCATTTTTAGCAGCAGTATCTTCTAAAACAGTCCATTTTGTATGTATGAATCTGTTTTTCTTCAGATAACACAGAAAGTAAAACTATCGGAAGCAGGTCCCCATTTATTACTTTCCTGAGAGTATAGAGAAATACTAATTTGCAGTGGTGCCCATTCGGGCAATTTCACATTCCCTCCCCCAGTCCCTTCATAAAAGACAAAAAGAGGAAGGAGATGATGTATATAAAGTCAAAATTGACTAGGCCAAATAAAACTTAAAACTTGAATAGAAAATATAAAAGAAACTGTCTGTAAAAGGTAGTTAATTTTAATAATGCTGTCAGTAAAAACCCCAATCTTGCAAGCAACTCTGCAGGGGCTATCCCCTGTACTTACACATGTTTCCTTACAGGATCAGGGCCTAAGAACAGAGTCCTTTGAATCACAAACTCTATCCATTGTTTAAAACTCTATCTCTTGTCTCTGTACCTGTATGTTTCTGATAGTTAAGGATGATCACAATTTCAAGGATAAGTACTAATTGTATTATTTTTTGAGTTTTGCTGTATGATGTAGAAGACAAGATGATATTCTGTAGGAAACTAACTTTTTTCGGAAGGTGCCTGGGTGAGGGTGGGCTGGACTGATGTTTTAGAAGTGAAGAAAATTTAGTGGAAGATATAGATATTGGTGGTATTCTCATTGTAATTGAAAAGAGATTGGGTGAAATTCTGGACCCACTGAAGTCTATGGGAATTTTGCCACTGACTTCAATGGGGCCAGAATGTCACCTGTTGTGCTTACAGAGCAGTTTCCATTTTATTTTGACAATCACATTTAATATACTCCTGATGGGTAATATTGGTTTTCACTTCAGAACTGATACATTGCATGTTGATCTTACTTATTTGTGACACCAGAACTGTGGTTTTCAAAAGCCAGCATTTTTGGATTTAACTGTGTGCTATAATAACGTTTGGGGTGCTAGCTTCTAATACTGTAGATAGGAATGGCCGTCTTCATGCAAAAGGGTGGGTATTCTCTAGGTTCTGGTTTAACTATGCTAACTATTAGTATGTGCAGTACCAGGACTGCACTGAACACACCTTTGACAAACCGACCAAGTTTTTGAGCTGTACTGATCCCTGCAAGCTCAGCCTCTTTCTGCCATAGCCTCTTGGCTGGACTGTCAGCTGCTGGGCATCCTTGTGCATACTGGCTTTGTCGAACAGAACCATAGCCTTGATGTAGCCCATTTAGCCTGTAATGGCTACTTAAGAGACGTCATATAGTCCTCTGTTCCTGAGCAGCAAGTGTCCTCTTTCTTTTCTTTCAAATTCTCTTTTAAAACCTATTTCTTTTGTCCTTCCTTTCTCGAACAACTGACTACCTGACCCCACTCTGTTCTCTATCCTTAAATGTTATTGTTCCCATTCCATTTAGATTGTAAGTTCCAGGGGTCATGAACCCATGTCTACTTTTTATGTATGTAAAACCTCATGCATACCCATGATGCAATAGAGATAATGAATTTCTCTCGCGCGCTGAAAGGCACTAAAGTTTTTCAATATATACTGTTAACTCACCAAGTCATAGAGATCTGTCACATATTGAACAAAAACTTAGTCCTTGTGTGCTCAAAATTTCCATAGAACCCAGTAGAATTTAAAGCTTAAAGCTTACATAAGGAAAGCAAGATTATTTACAGGGCAATCAGCAGTATTGATACCTACTTAGATAGATAGCTCTTCAATAAATCATTTAGAGCACCCACTTAGAGACTAAATTTGCAAATCATTCATATGCTTAGGGAAAGTAACAGTGACACCCTAAACCTGATCCATTCAGAAACATTTTAGAAAAGGAAAAATTGTCTTTGCTCTCCAGAATGCACATGTGCACATACCCACACATCTTTTCTTTTTCCCCAGGAAAAGAGCTGAGTCATGAATATGGGTTTTCCCCCCCCTACAAGTTACCCACAATGTAGGTTAAATGGCCAAGAAGACTTCATTTTAAATCACAAAATCATGTTCTTTCCCCCACGCACACACAGTGGCAGGTGTAGCACAAGTTTGATGTTGGGTCTGTTTTGCTCCCTGATTAGGCTGAGAGAGAAATGACCAGGGGGAGGTGTGTGTGTGTGTGGGGGGGGGGGGTTGTTTTGCAGGGAATACCACGTGATGCTCAATAGTGACACCAATAGCAGTTTAAACAGTTTTGGATTGTTCTCATGGAAGTCTTTTCTAGTCTTCATCTCAGCTGGAAGGATAATGGATGTAGCTTTAGAGCCTTGAGGCATGGGAGTTGTTCAAAGAAAGGAAAAATGTTATTAAACTGTAATGACTGAAATAGTGATATTGGCAAATAGTGTTTTATCTCTGTGAGTCTTCGTAATGGGGTACAGGGTAGTTTGGTCCTACGTCGACATTTTCACAGGACCAACATGATCTGTGTATCTTCCATGTCCGATCAGTGCCAGCTCACAGGATGTAAAAAATCCCCTTCCAGACCTCTGATTGTCTCTTCTGCTTTGTATTGGGATTCCCTGCTGCAGCTCCTATGTTTTGGTAACTGTCCCACTGATTCAGTATCTCTTTTCTGGGGAAACAGAATCCCAGAACATTTGCCCCCTCCCATTCCACTTTGCACTCTGCAGTCATCCTTTCTATTTTGGTACAGTTTCTTCAGTGGAGACAACACGTCCTGTACTAGAGGGTCTCCTGGTTTCACCCTTCTGATAGCCTCACAGTAGCTGCTGCCAACTAGTTTGGGCAAAGGCTATTGGAGCCACATAGGAGGAGCAGTGCAGCTTCTCAGTGAAAATTCCCAAACTGCCCCACCCCCATCATCTTGGGTTTCTGCAACAGCCCACGTAGAAAGCTGCCTCCGAGTGTTGGTCTGGTCAGTTCTACTTACTGCTAAGTAGGACCATGAGAGCAGCTAGTGCTCAACACTGCCTAAAGAGTCTGCTCCTGAACAAGATGCTGTATGTAGCTGGAACCTCTGATACATTTACAGGGTTTGGACTACACACGCTGCGCGTCACTGGGTTTCCGGCTCAGAATGAGTCAGAGCTGTAAACTCTGTTGCTATTAAAAGTCTTTTCTAGCTAAAAACGAACATTTTATACTCCAGAAATATTTTGACTCTTTTACTTTAAAAAATGTATTTACTTTCTTTTCCCTAAGTAATGTGAAAGCTTGAGTGGGTACAGGAAGCTGCCTCTTACATGTTTTGAAAGTGTGTGAAGGGCTCCTCTCAGCTGCAAGGTACCATGGGTCACAGGGTGAAGGAGCTCAGCCACCATACTAAAGGGAAGCCCGGGTGTTCACTGGTAAATCACTTAAATGGTCTTTAGCCAAACCTGTTGTATTTTGTCATTCATGATTTTGTACCTTTCTGCTTGGTAGGGTGTTTATTTTAATGACACTAAGCAAGCTACTTTGAGAAAGCATTCCTTAGGAAGCAGACCTGCTTTGAGAATAATTTTCAACACCAGCCTTCTCCATTCCAAAAATTCACTTTATTTTAAAAAGTTGTGTAGCTGGCAAATGATATATCTAGTGTTCTTGTCAATGTCATGGCCCTGTGTCGTGATGCTGAAAGGTATCTCCCCAAATCATTGTTCTGCAGTAGTTGTTTCTTTCAAAGCAGGCCTCTTGTATAGCTATTTGCTGAATTGTGTACCCACTGAATTAGTCAAAGACCTGGCTAAAACCATTTTTTTTTCTTTTCCTCTTCCCCCTCCCCCAAACTTGCTTTTGTTATGTATTGGCTTGCTAATCCTTATGTTGAGCAGTATCAGACATCACCTTTCTTGGGGGCAGTTAGTCCACCCTTCCGCTTTCTTTGTCAAAGGGCTCCCTTAATAGGAGAAGTCAACAGGGAGGACAAAAAGGATTGAAAGTTGTATTTAATCAGGGTCAGAGAGGTGGTGTTCAGAGTGACGGGCCCACAGGCAGGCTGGCCTTTTATGCTTACCGACGCAGATGGTCCCAAAGCATTCAGTTAAGGGAAGAGAAAGCTGCCCAGTGAAAGCTATTGTAGGGCAGCATCGTTACAGTTGAGAAGGGTTGCCAAGGGTAACTGGAGAGTATCACCAGTATCGTGTGATCACTAGTCTGTGCCATAGAAAACGTTAGACTGAGGATTGCTCTGCGTCCCTTGGCATCTTGATGTTCATGCGTAAGCAGTATTATCTTACATTCTTTTTTTTAATTCTTTTTTTTTTTTTTACTTTGAGGCACACAAACTGTAAAAATCATTTGCATTTCTTAATCTGAGAATTACCTTCCAAAAACATACAGCTACTTATTTTAGAACAAGTTGCTTTTCTTCCCATAGGGAAATGGCTAATAATGTTTGAACTTATTAAGATAACACTGTGTTTATAGGAACTTAATATTTTTTAAATTGTCTGACTGCAACAATAGCTGAGGTTTTGGGTGGGTTTTTTTTCTTTTTCTTTTTCTTTTTCTTTTTTTTCCTTAAGAGGATGCATTATTCAGTATTCAGAGAGCCTGGAGTGGCATGCTAAATTTTTGGAAACAGTATCCAAATTTACCCCAATGGGATCACTTGAGTTCTCCCTTTGGCTTAAGAAAATAGCATATTAAAGCATGTAAAATATGTTTTTGACAAAAATCACTTAATGCGTTTTTGAAACAAAAAACCCTACCGACTTTCATAGTGAGACCAAAGGATTCAACATTTATCAATGCCTAGGCCTTACATTAAATGTCAGTAGAAGATATAAACAAATGCATGCACCCTGAGTCCAGGAAAGAAGGTGAGCATAGTAAATTAGTGGGCCACATATACCACAAATATGATATGATTAGATAAGCTGAATTCTCAGATCCCCAAATCTGAGCTTTCAGGCTCAATCCTCAGCTGCAGCTGAGCTCAGTTTGGTGCAGCTGAGGAGGGAAGGGCAAAGGTGGCTCTAAGCCACCGTTTGCAGCTCCCTTATCCTGGGGTTGGCTAGAAGCCAGTTTGTCCCCAGTGCAATTTAGAGAAGACATGGTGCCCAGAGGGGCTACAGGGGAAGTGGCGTAGAACCAGCTACGCCACCCAGGAATTCCCCACACTAAGGGAATCTTCAGCTGGCTGGTTAAGCTGGCTCTATAGCCCACTTGTACTGCCAGAGAAGTGCAAAGGGGCTGAAGTGAGGGTCAGGTTCTGGCCTTCATTTTTTCTTTTTTCACACTTGGATGTTTTCAGATTAAGCCATTGTCATTTTACTCTGTGTTCATAAAAGAATTTATGGGGTAGTCTTCTAAAATGTAATAGCAGGTGTGTAACAAACACAAATACAGCAAATCTTGATGTAATTTCTCTTGTGGTTCAAAATGAATGTTAGATTAAGTTTTAATTTCATGTGTGTATTTTATAAAATAAATGTCTAGGGATTTGAGTAAGGAGTTAGCATCATACAGAGCTAGACATGTGCAGGAGTTTCATTTAAAAAAATCTACTAAATATTTATTTGATCATGAAGCTGTTTTATTGAAATATGTGATTATGCAATCAGTATTTTTCTTTATCCAGCTAAAGGTTTTATACTGCCACCCACCACCATAGTATCTCAGTGTATTCCATTTAAAATCGACAGCAGTAGGGAAGTTCATAGTGGTCTTTATGCAACCACTGGCTCTCACCTGTTCTAGGGGTATAAAAGTTCTTTGGTAGGGTTATATTTTTGTATGTTTTTAGAAGGGAAAGAAGTAGGTAGAAGGATTGTGTTGGTGTTGTGAGAATGTCATTCTTGCTATAGTGGTAAGGCTTTGTCAAAGAGGAAAGTGTTTGTAGTATTTTCTGAAGATGAGCAGATTCTAGAATCAGAGTATAATAAACCTTTAATATAATTATAATAAATCTTGTAGAAAATCACTAAAGTTAGTGGCAGGTGTGAAATTCTGATAGAACATGTTGTCAGGGACCATGATGAAAAACAAGCTAATGTTTCTAGAACAACTTTAGACATATTTCTGTAGGGTGGCCACTTAATGGTTATTTTCTTGGCTAATTGGGCATTCTCTTCCTAGATAAATAATATCCAGGTTTTGAATATTGATGGCAACCAACTTAAATGAAGTTTGTTATGATCTAGCATATTTACCTGAAAGCATTTATGCCTAGTAGTTTGTACTATTGTCATGCTGTTCCTTCTAGATTTCTAGAATTATATAAAGATTCCTACTGAGAAGCAGATTTAATTTTATCACAGCATTTATGAACCCCCTCCCCACATACTACTTTCTCACTTCTGTAAGAAATAGGAATGTTAATGCTGCCACATTTTATATTTTCTTCTTTTTTTCTCTCTCTCTACTGATCTAATTTCTATTCTTCTTTACTCTGTACAAAATATGGATTAGATTGAACACATGGGAAAAGTAAGTGAGCTCTAGGAATAAAAGAATGCATATCAAATGTACGTTCCATACATTTTCTTTAAATGGAATATGTGATTTGAAAAATTATATAGTAGACAAGAAAACGGAATTCACAAATATATGTTCCACCACAGAATCAAATCTTAGTCTGGCTTCTGAATCAGTGGCATGTAATTGTATGTAACAAAAGTAAAAGGGGATACAATCTTCTAGAAATTTATTTGTAGCCAACCTAGCAAGAATGTAAAGCAAGATTATCTAAAGTTGTCACTAAATTAAGACACGACACATTTTTTTCCTATATGAATGCCAACATTTTACTAGTCTGCTACCTTTTATTAGGCCTTTGTTTAAAAAACTCAGTATATGAGAATTCAAATATTGTAAACCTTAGTAATGGTACTTAAAGAAAACTTTTTGAATTCTCAGTATAGATCCAGACTTGTTCAAGGTCATGTGCTCTCTGAAAGACACAGGCCATTGGAGTTGTGTATACATGAAACAGTTACTAGTTACAGTTAGATTCTGTATCCATTGCCTGGCTCAGTCAGTTTGAGCTTACTCAGTTCTGTTAGGCTATGGCTACACTTAAACTTCAAAGCGCTGCCGCGGCAGCAGCTGCTGCGCGCGCCGCGCTAGCGCTATGCGTAGTCAGCGGCGCAGCGCCAGCGCCAAAACTCTCCTCCCCCCTCCCCTCCTCTGGGGAATCGAGGACAGGCTGGGGGCGCGCCTGCGCCGCAGCGCTGGGGGGCTGGCTTAGATGGCGCGCGCGCTGGCAGCGCCAGCCGCTGCTTGTGCGTGTTGACACCCTGCTGCAGCGCTGTGCAAAAGCCTAGCCAACTTAGTCTCCCTTACAGACATTGAAAAGACCAGGGCCTTCCACCTCTTTGTTTCCCAAAAGCCCTGTGTGATTACCATCACTGTCACTGAGGCCTTGCACTCCATCTACCTGTTCCTATGCAGTGCAGCTGAGAGGATTCCATCGGTCAGTTGAGGAGGATGATATAGATGTAGGGCCACCCAGAGTCTCATCCGTTTTCCTCCTCTACTGCTTATTTGTTATTCTAGAGCTATAATGTGTGAAAGAAGAGTGGCCATCCCAATGCACATGGATCTCCTTGCACCAGCTTGTGATGTCTGTCTTACTCCTGTGCCCAACCCTTGGGCCTCCAAAGGGTATGTCTACACAGCAATTAAACAACAGTGGGTGGTCTGCATCAGCTGACTCAGGCTCACAGGGCTCGGGCTGCAGGGCTGTAAAATTGCGGTATGGATGTTCAGGCTCATGCTGGACTCCAAGCTCTGGGACCCCACCGGGGGCAGGGTCCCAGTGCCCGGTCTCCAGTCTGAGCCTGAATGTTTACACCGTAGTTTCACAGCCCCACAAGTCCAAGTCAGGTGATGTTGGCCAGTTGCAGGTGTGTGTTTGCTGTATAAACTTATCCCAAGAAAACACTGAATAGCTCATCCATTGTTGTCATCAGAGTTGTGTTGGTGCCATGTACTGATTTGAAGTATAAATATTGTGAGAGGTTCAGGATGTTGGATATCACATTTTATTGGTGTTTTTTGTCCATTCCTTCTGAATTTTGCCTAGCATAAGAGGGTGGCAGTTGGTGAGATTATCTGCATCAAATATTCTTTTCTGGGGAGAGGCAAATGGACTATCATATAATTTGGGAAAGTTGGTAGGTTGCAGTCTGTGAATGAGGCATTTATCCTCTTCTTCAGTGGTGGAACCAGCTGCTCTTTGTGGCTGTTGCTAGCCAGGAGCAGAATCTGTTTCACACACAGCAGTGTAAACTTAGAACTTCCATACATGTGATGGAGTAAACCTGAGTCAAAAGTGGCAGGAATGATTATTGCCCACAGATTTGGTTTAGAGTCTTCGGTTGTGGAGAGGTTGTCCCATATGAGGGTGTTTTTGGTCTTTGCTTTTGTGTTGTTTTTTTATTTAGCAAAGTAGGGTAAGAGCACAGTGCCAGGGTTTGTGTCTTTCACTTGGTTTATGCAGTTCAAGCTGATTAGTTTGTTCACTATTTAGCTGGGTGGAATCATTTAGATAGTTCTTTAAGATCACCCGATTTTTTAAAAATCATACATTTTAAATCAGTGTTACTAAGCTGCAAACTCATTTGAAAATGTATACTATTGCAATTGTAGATTAAAATTTATAATTAAGTTTAGTCAAAGAACAAAATGTTGAAAATTAAAGTTGAATTTTAATTCAAAACCTTTTTCTAAAGTCGAATAAAAATCCTTGCTAATACAAAGCAAACTCACTTTGGTGTTAACACTGAAAATGTTGTTTGGAGTTAGAACACTTATTAAAGAAATGTCAATTTTATTAAAACTTTTTTTATGCGCGCAAACTCACAATTGTGTTAACACATCAGAATCTTTCCTAAAACATTCTTTTAAACAAAATTACAATCCATGATTCAAATCACAAGTCAATTACTGCAGAATTCTATTATTTAAATTCACTGAGCCTGCTTAAAACCTTTCAGAATTAAAATGCTTGAGAAGTAAAGTGAACTTTGAAACCCTGATTGTTTCCATGTGTTTTCTGATCTTAGAGTGCACCAGACCCAACTATCATCCAACATCATCAGAAGACAATGTAGCACTTAACAGTTGAGACACTGCTTTCCTGATCACATTCTTGTTTTCTACCAGACTGAGATTTCCAGGAATGAATAGCTTTTACGTTTTTCAGTATTTCACTGTGAACATGACTTTTGGACTAGAGGAGATTTGGTTTATACTTCAGTTACTGGTGTCAGTAACCAACATCCAACATAAACCTCTTCTGCATAATCACGAGCAAGTACTGATTCCTCTGTTGTGTGTGAGTGGAAACAGGAACACGCAGGGATCAATCATAGACCATAGAAAATGGAATGGTTTGATTTTAATACTTATTGATTATAGAAGCTTGATTATAATGCATTCAGAACACACACATTTTGACATTCTCTAATTGCAATTCAGTGAAAGGTTTTCCCCCCCCTGATTTCTTCCACACATCAACAGCTTCAGCAATGGAGCATGAATTCCTCTGTACAGAATCAAGTACCATTGCTATTGGCTTCAGTGTTTGGAGCAACTCCCCAGCAAACTTCTTCAACCAGTATTTGGGACCTTCTGGCAAACAGGGCCAATATTCTGTCTGTACTCTTCACATATTTTCATTAAGTTGGGCCAGTCTGAAACAAAAACTTCTAGATAATCCACCTTACTGTTTGAGGCGTGACAAATGCACAGCCGCCTTCCTTTTTTGTAGCCGGTAGCTGCAAAGTGGTTGTTATGAAAACTTAAAAGAGCACAAAGCCAATCTTGCAAATGGATCCATATGGGCCCACCACTGTGCCCATGCAGATCACCATTGAAGTAACTGAGGCTGCAAGGGGGTGGAAGGGTCTTCCTGTGTGCAGCTCACGTTGCAGGGTTGGGGCCTTACATAATATGATTTCTCATCTATCTTTCTTCCATGTCTTTCTATAGTAATTTGAAAATGTGTGCAGAACAGTCATATGTCACTGCGTTAATAGCCTCTCTTGCTTGCAAAGCTCACTTCGTTAGTGAATCTAGGGGGATTTTAGTACCATGCCAAAGAGCATCTCTGTTTATTCCTTTGGCAGGATTTATTTGGAAGAAAGCTGTACTTGTTTGCATCACTGCAAGGGAGATTTGCAATTTACCAGTGGTTCCTGGTGATATGATTTTTGTTCTTGGGATAGCTTCTCCCACTGCTATAACATCTGCACAAGAAGAAAACAGAAGCCAAGACCACCGTGGCAGAAGACCAAAGGATAGGTAAACGTGTCTGGAGGGTTGCATAAGACACGTTTGGCACAGCAGTTTATTCAGAGGCAACAGAGTTGAAGAATACTGGCCTGTTTTTTGAGATCTGGTGAAAAATGGAAGATCTGCCGCTGAAAGGCCCTATTCTCTTCAATATGAGGTCTGATAACTCTCTGAAGAACCTGGAACACAAGGCAATCCCTCAGATTTTTGGATCTCTTGCAGGCCTTACTAAGAGAAAGTTGACAACATTCTGCTTCCAGAAGCAGTCTCTTCCTCAGCAAGTCACTGGTCATTACTAACAATCACTCTCTACTAGGTGTAAAGGAGAAGAGCAGAAATCAAAGCCCTCAACTTTTTTTCTGTTGCACCATTTGAAAAATCTGCAGATGAATAGCAGGTTTAATAGCTTCCTTGGGAACCCTTCTCTGCTACTTACGGACTCCTATCACCCTTTCCCATCCTCCTTTTGGGATCATGTCTGTTTTCTGCAGTATGAGTGGAACTACTACAGACAAATGGGTATTAGAAATTATTCAGAAAGGATACCCCCATTCCCTGGCCCCTTATGGGGAGCCTCTCATGAAAGGCTGTGTATTTCTTCATAACACCACATTTTTATTGTACCCAGGTGCAAAAAGGAGAGTGATATTAAAAAGGAGGGGTTCTAGTCTCTTTATTTTCTCATTCCCTGATGAGTTTGTCCCATACTGAACCTTAGAATATTGAACAAGGACCACAGATGGGTAAAATTCTGTGTGCTATTAACGTCCCTAAGTTCTCAAGCTTGGTTTGTGGCCCCTGACATTAGGAATGCCACTCCGTATTTTTATTAGACCAAATCATTGAAAATACCTAAGGTTCATTGTTAGAACAGTTATCTTTATCAATACCGAATACTACTTTGGGGACTTTTTATAGCTGCTAGAGTCTTTACTAAATGGATGACAGTTGTGGCTTACTCTTTTACAACAATGAAGTATTCATATGTATTCCTCCATAGCTAACTAATTTTCAAAGATACAGTCTCTGCAAAGAAATCTATTTTCTTCCCTAAGTGTGAACATGAACCTCAAGGGGCCTGGTTTTCAAAAGTCCTTAACACCCATCAGCTCCCAATTAGGCATCTAAATCAGTGGCCAGAATTTTGTAAATAACTCAGCCCTCATTTTGGAGCATAGTTCTCCAGGGAAGCTGCTGGCTGTTGCACCCTTGTGAAAATCTGGCCACTTTATTTGCAACATTTCAACCTTGAAACAATATGTGGTGGTTCTTGAAACTTCTGAGTCTCATGGCTTCTGAACACATTTAATACTGTTAGCTAGACTCAATATGAGATGTCTGCAGAGTTCGTTAAAGACCGTGTATCACCCAGGACAAGGCAGCTTAAAATTGCTGGTGACACTGACTCAGGAGATCCAGCACTCTCTTCATGCAGGCAATGCATGAGGATGTCTGCAAGGGAGCACCTTTCAGTCTTTCTCAGCAATCAACAGTGATTCTGATGGATGCTTTGGCCAATGGCCTAAAGAACTTGCTTAGATTGTGATACAATTTAAGATCTTAGAAATCCAGAGAGACCAGACTTAGAGCTGAGTATGATTAATGTAATTTTGTGTTTACTTCCCACACATTACATGTTTAAACAAATCTTCACTAATAGCACCACTGCTATGTATTTCATAATGGACAAAGAGGGGAGTTAGCTCTTGACTAGTATGTCAAAAGGGTACCTAGCTTTAGGAATGGTGTATCCTGGATCAGATAACTTGTCTGGCCCTTTATTTTCCCAGCAAGGACAATATGTAAGTAGACAATCGGAGGTGGAAATGTAGTGTTCCAAATACTTGATCTGTCAAGGGTGTTGTGGTAATTCCAATCTTCATCAGCTGGGAGTTTCCTCAAACAGATCACCATCCTTCAAGGAAAACCATGAAGTGCCTTTAATTCTATTCCTGAAGTTGCAACGGTCCTGCCTCCCTAATGTAATTCTTCCTTAAGAGTGTCCTGTATGCCTTTCCTACTCTACCTCTGTGATCCAGGCTCTTTAGGCAGATCAAAAAGGGCACTGCTTATGACATGACACAGGTGATAACTCTAGGTTAGGATAATCAGTTCTAGTTCTTAGTCATAGCCCTGGCATCAGAACCTCCAGCTCCTCTGAATCTTCTGTTTTAAGGCGATGGCCATATTCTTCAGCTAGTTCTGAAATTTCCAAGTTATGCTGCTGAATTCTGATAGACTATTTTCAAGAGATGCAACAAATCATTTTAATGAGGAAGACCATACGTCTTAAACTGCGAAGATATTTTCATTGTGGTTTTCTAGCAAGAGATCTGCTCCATTGTTTTCCATGATTCTTTTAAATTTGGGCTGCTCATTATCACTTATGAGTTCTAGACTCTCCTTGAGTCCTGTTGGTCTCTGATACCCATTTCTGCATTAAAAGTTCAATACAATGTTTCCCAGAGTTCACACATCCTACTGTATATTTATAAGTGTTGCTGCATGTCGTTCCACGTGTGTGTGAGACATCATTTGTTGGCACCTTATTCAAATACTTCCAGAGACGAAAAATTAGAGCCTTTAGCAGAGTGCTGCTCATACCAGTAATCACTAAAGTGCATTTTTAGTGTCAATAACATCAACCAGTGAGAGCCAGTCTACAACGGCTGAGTCTCCTTATATTTTGTTCTTGAAGAATAAGGTGGTTTATGCTCAAACTGTCTGTCTTCATACTTTGCAAAGGAGCTGTGCTATAGGTCTGAGATACCATTGGCCTCTAAACAATTGTTTTAGGCAGGCAACTCAGTTGAAGCATTGATGGACCAAGGGGCATGCACAAGTGGGGGTAAGCAGGGGCACGAGCCACCCCAATCAGTGAGGGCACAGAACTCCTCTAGGCTGGGGCAGGGAGAGCGAGCTCCTCCGGCCCTGGGGCCATGGAGGGTGATACAGCTCCTCCTGTTGCTGGGGGAGAGACAGCTCCAGCCACGGGGACTGGGGAAGAGGGTGATTGAGCTTTCCAGCCCAGGGCAGAAGATGAGAGCTCTACCAGCCCCTCTGGCCATATGTGCCTGGGAAGAGGGGAACCGGCTCCTCTGGTCATGCAGGGACACAGAAAGTGCCCCCCCCCCCAAAGCAACCAAATTTTTATTCCTGTGCACATCCCTGGATGGACCAATTCAATTGAAATAAAGGCATTTGAGGAAATCCAAACATGAATCTAATCAAGGGACTTCTTTTCAACCATACTGTAAAAAGAGAAAACTTAACAGTCTGTCTGAGACAGGGACATTTTTGTTGCTTTCTTTAGAAGATGGAAATTTTAAATATTTCCTGATAAGCAGGAAATGCTTGTTTCCAGAATGTTGCAGTTAAGTTGTAGTTACAATACAACTGTCTTGTTACACCAGATAAATAGGCTCCAAAGAACAAAGCAGGGTAAATTCAAAGCCTTGATTCCTATGTAATATTGCAAGCGGTGACTTCAGAGCATTGGCCCATATTAAAAAGTAATTATTTTAAAGACCTAACTACATTAATACACATTGAAATTTTAATTTTTATCTCTCTCAAGCAAACTGCCACTGCCAGATATCTTATTCCAGAGCTTCGTTGGGCACAGTGACTTTGTCATGGTGAATGTTATACAGAGATTTGTTAGCAGTATTGTGGTAGCTATGTTGGTCCCTGGATGTTAGAGACAAGATGGGTGAGATAATATAATAGTCTAATAAAAGATATTGCCTCAACCACCTTGTGTCTCTAACACAGAGATTTGACAGAACAAGATTCCAAAGTTTTATTTCTTGCCTGGAATTGTGAGAGGATAATACATTAGCAGTATATTATATTAATGAAACTGGGATTGATTCTCTCCTTGTTGCAGAAAGAGGGTTTTTGTTGCAAGAATACACTCCCTAGCTGAGGTGCTAGATTTTCTACAGTTATGTTCAGTGAAAAACTGAACCATCACCACTCACCAGCCTCCAGTCCTTTGCATTGTTATGGGGAAGATAGATTGTTATCGAATACTCAATTTCCATCTTCTGGTCATTCATTATATTGATAATTCAATTGTGATTTTTGTGAAACAGTATAAATCCTCAATTAATTAAGTGATTAAATATTTATCATTGACTATACAGAAAAAATTCAATATCCAACAGTATTTAATTATACAATTTTGAGTTCAATATACCTCAGTTAATATGAACATGGACCCAAATGTCTTTAGTATTCAGCAATGGAAGCTGTTACATCTCCTTCATGCCAAGTGCAAATAAAATGAAGTCTTTAGCTATCCCAGCACCAACAGTAAAATCAGCATATAGATTAAAAGCATTTGGCTGGGAAAGCAACAGTGATGCTGCTATGAGGGAGAGGCTTTGAAGAACTAAAATTGGCATAATTTCATCACCTTCCAACAAAGGAGACTGCCCAGAGATCTTCAAAATGGTGCATGGCCTTGGTGTTCTGCACTGCTTGCTCATATTTATATTGGTGGCTACTAGGAATATCTCTTCCCATTTCAATCTGACCAGGAGACTGTGTTGGGTACTGACAGGTACAGACCTCACCATGGTGATTCATGCTGTCATGACCTCCAGGCTTTGATTAGTGCTCAGCTTTGTACCTTAGAATGACTAAATATGAAAACCTAGCGGCATTGAGAGAGGGCAAGACTCTACTGGCTGAGAATATGGCAGCTGGAGCTTATCAACCCAATGCTGTGGTCATTATGCGGGCTCCACAATGAATACAAGATCCAATTCAAAGTCTTGGGTCTAATCCTTAAGGTTCTCTCTGAGTTAGTTTTGGGCTGCTTGAGGCATGACCTCTCTCATCATGCACTGCTACAGACTAGGGACCCAAATGGCTAGGCAGCAGTTCTGCAGAAAAGGACCTAGGGATTACAGTGGATGAGAAGCTGAATATGAGTCAACAGCGTGCCCTTGTTGCCAAGAAGGCTAACGGCATTTTGGGCTGTATAAGTAGGAGCGTTGCCAGCAGATCGAGGGACATGATCGTTCCCCTCTATTCGGCATTGGTGAGGCCTCATCTGGAGTACTGTGTCCAGTTTTGAGCCCCACACTACAAGAAGGATGTGGAAAAGTTGGAAAGAGTCCAACGGAGGGCAACAAAAATGATTAGGGAGATGGAGCACATGATTTATGAGGAGAGGCTGAGGGAACTGGGATTATTTAGTCTGCAGAAGAGAAGAATGAGGAGGGATTTGATAGCTGCTTTTAACTACCTGAAAGGGGGTTCCAAAGAAGATGGATCTAGACTGTTCTCTGTGGTACCAGATGACAGAACAAGGAGTAATGGTCTCAAGTTGCAGTGGTGGAGGTTTAGGTTGGATATTAGGAAAAACTTTTTCACTAGGAGGGTGGTGAAGCACTGGAATGGGTTACCTAGGGAGGTGGTGGAATCTCCTTCCTTAGAGGTTTTTAAGGTCATGCTTGACAAAGCCCTGGCTGGGATGATTTAGTTGTAGTTTGGTCTGCTTTGAGCAGGGGTTTGATTAGATGACCTCCTGAGGTCCCTTCCAATCTTGATATTCTATGATTCTATGATCAAGACCTTCCGTGTCAACTATCCACCTCAGGAACAATGGAGCCATCTCTAACAAGAATAAGTCTTATGAGAGCTGCCGACAGACCTCTTTAATGACACACACACAGCTACAGAATTGTGTTCCTCAGGAAATTAGAATGATCTCAAATCTTGCCTCCCTCAGGAGAAAGTGCAAGGACTATCTGTCTTATTTCTTCCACAGGAGTCATAAACAAAGAAGCAAAAATGCTACACATTGTGCAGGGAGAACACCTATCCACAACAAAGTGTCTTCCTATAAAATGTGTTGTTGTGGCCTTGCTGGTCCCATGTCCCACCTTGTGTCTTCCTGTAAAACACTTAGGCACTACAATAATGAATGTTGGTTGGATACCTAATAGGCATGTTACAGTTGCCATTTAGAAAGTATGTTTAGCAGTGACTAATTTTCCAATTAGTACTTTTTCATTGAAAAAATTCACTACAGTATTTAATCAGTTTTTTTCACTTAAAAGTGATACAGAATCTTGTGCAGAAATAAGTGAAAAATGTGGCCCTTTGGTGGGGAAGCAAAATAAGTGACTTTTCTCTCTCTTCTCCCCCCCCCCCTCCAAAAAAAACCTAGTAATCAATTCTAATAAAATCTAATCTTTTTTATACCCTGGGACTATGTAATCCATGGAGTCTGGGGTATCAGCAGTTGTTGTGGAATTCAACCATAACCCACATATTGCCACAAAATTGTACTTCAGAATCTGTCTTGCATTTATTTAATAACTTGTTTCTAAAGATGCTGGCTGTCATGCTAATCTTAAACCATAAAGACTATAAACTAATACAGTGGTGTGTTCCTGCATCTGCAGACTGAAACAATAGCTCTGAAAGATGTGAAGTGCCCCATTTGTATCAATGGGATTTTGTCTCTGTAACCTAAAGATGACCATTTCATTGTCAACATTAACTATTTAACTGATGATTATTTTAACATAAACTTCTAGCTAATGTGCTTATCCTACAATCAGACTGTCTCCCACACCATCCCAGTTGCCGAAAGCTCAACTGCCCCTTGCACAGTTGCCAAAACCTCCAGCTTTCCCCATGACAACTTCTGTGGTGGTTACATGTGTCAATACAGAAAATAGGGCATGTCATCAAACATTTAACATGTAGTGATAACGTGGCACTGGATATCCAAGTAAGTAGTTTAGGATCTGCTGTTCTGATCATCTTATTCATTTTCATAATTAATTCAAACCTCATTTTTATTTAAGCTATGTTGATGCAGATTTTCCAGTCTGCCATGGTAAAGTATAGGAGAGACCAGAGACCTTGCCCCAGAGTACACAGGTTTTGTTTATAGTCAACCAAATAAAATATCTGTTCCTGATCTCTACAGCAAGCATTCCTGAACATTTAGTACAAGTCCAAGGAGAATCTACACTGCGGTCCAAGGCCTCAGGCACATAAGAATTGAAATTAAAAGGACTGTCTTCCTCTGCTGAAATAATTTCTCTCTAAGCCAACTTCTCTCACACACATTCCAGAGAAGAGACCTTAATGTTAGACCACTTTCTAATTGTCATCATTATTCCACTTTAAAAAAAAAAAAAAAACAACCCTCAATATTTACTTTCCAAATATATTTTGCTTGTCTGTCTTATCTGTTCATGCATCCTTCAAATATAACATTTCATATTTATTTCTCCAAGAATTATTGGCATCTTAAAATATACTTAGGACAACTTAATTAAATGCCTCCCTGTTCAAAGAAACTAGTAATTCTCTTTCCACAATCATACAAGACATGGCCAAAAGGTGAATGTTTGATGTGAGGGCTAGTTCTGTTTTTGTCTTGCTTGGCTAAATCAAAAATCAAAGTATAGACAACTGGATTTCTAAATTACGTATTATACATTTATTCTCCAGTGGGAATAAAATGTTCAGGTTTGTCTCCTTTTCTCTGTTTAACTTTGACTGCTGTGAACAATAGAAAGAATAGCCCTGCAGCTGAGCTACTTATTTTTTTTTAATCTATTCATTTTATACTTTTCAGACAGATTTTTCCCCGGGGTGAAACAAAGGTTAACTGAAATTTCCTCTGTTGTGTACCTGAACGAATCAGCAGTTTGAGAAGGAAATCCCATTGATGGGCAAAGAGAGTGACAGGCTCTATTTAAAGAATTCCCCCGACTGTGTGGTAGACCAACCATGCCATGAATTTAACTGTTCCTGTGGTCCCCATACTTGTACCCACCAAAAAAAGAGAAAAACCTACTTTGTTCTGCAAATGTTGGACTAAGCTTTGAAAACCATGAGCCATTGAGTTTTGTGAATTAACATTAGCAGCAGTGGCCAAGACTTAGGGGAGAGGGTATCTATCACAGAATACACAAAACAGATGGAAAATTACACATTTATATAATATACAAACCCACACATGGTGTGTGTGTATATATTTTAACGTATACATGTGTGTCAATATACAATTTTGCATGATACATACTCTTCAAGATTGTGAAATATTATATATTCACTGTTTACTGCTTTTTGCGCTACATATTTTTATTCACATTACAGTTCTTAGAGCATCTTACACACAAAAAATAGAAAAGAAAGAGGCAGTAAAATGAGGGGGAAATATGTTTCATAGCCAAAAAACTGCAGAACAGTCACACTGCACAGAGCAGAAATATGAAGCAGTCCTGAATTTTTTAAAAAAATTTATGTACCAGTACTTGGTAAATTTATGTATTTAAAAGGCTGCTTTAAATATGAAAAGCAAGCATCTCCACTTAGATTAAACACTCTTAGTTCATGTGTACTTCAAAACTTGTGAACCTTCTTGAAAATCCCAGTTTTAGCCCTGTGGTGGGCCCCAAGAGAATATGTTGCCTAGGGATTATAAATACCATGTCTTAGTCCCCAACTGTCAGACTTTTCTTCTCTTGTGATGACAGTTAAAGTTTACTCCCATAGGTAATAGGTTGGTAAAGTTTGCTTAAAGTTGTTTTAACAGGTCTTGAAATTATTATATTCAGGTTTTTGGTGGGTTTTTTTTTTTAACTTTCTCTATACCAATTTTTTTATGCTTGAAGCAAAATCATGCGTTTTGATACATTTCAATGTGGGTTGGCTTTCCGTGAATGTTCACTGGTAGATTTGGGCCAGTAAGTGGCTTTAAAGAGTACCATAGTGCACCAAGATAATGGCTGCTAAAGATAAATTGTCATTATTATCATGAGAGTGACCAAAACAATGTCAGAGAGGAGAGAGGTGGTGTGTTTTGCTATTGTGGGAGGAGGGAGGTTCTGTCCTTTCCATAAGGAAATTTTTCATGTTGGACTTCTATCAACTACAGTATGAACTGATTTTTCAGTAGGAATCTATGGATCTCTTTCAAAGTTCTCTACTTTTTAGGGATAATATGTTCCAACAGCAGGTGTCTATTTCAGTAAGTCATCTCTTTATCATCAAAACAAATGTTGAAAAATCCCTTGAAGTGTCTAAGGAAGTCTCAGAGAACAGCCAGCTGATTCCAGTTCTTCTCCAGAAATAGTTCTACTTCAAAATGACTGAGTGGTATATCCAGAGCTTCATCTGCTGTTGCTTCTCTTCATCATTTAGCCTTGATCTACTGCCTAGGATTGTGTGAGTTCAGATGCCAGTACCCTCCATACAAGTTTTGTAGTCATCAGTCACTACTGGAGTTGGGGAAATCGGAACGTTAGGATCTAGGTCTGCGGTCTTTTGAAAATATGTCATAAATGCTGCCAACTGTTGTTTAGGCCTGGAGGTGCCTCTCTTCATCCAGTTGCATTTTAGAATGTTGTGTACCACCTGAGTTCAATTCGATTTAGGTGTTCTTTGAATGGAAACCTTAAGTGGAATGAGCAACAGGGTTATTGGCACAGACCATATGTTGATGCCTGTAAAGCAGCCATTGTCAATACAGATTTCAGCCTGTAATATATGGGTATTTAGAATACAGCCTATTCGAGGAAAAATATTATCTTGTTGGAATAGCATTTCTTGTACTTCTGCAGAATCAGAAGTTTTTGGAAACAGTGGCTTTTTGCCTTAAAGAGTTGCAGGAATAGAGAGAGAGAAAAGAAGCAGAATTGAGTCAGTTTCTACAATCTGAGTTGCCTGAGTTTGCTGTGCACAGTTTTTAAACTGAAAATAAAATTTACATGGGCTTTTCCAGTATAAACAACTAAAGGTAAATACTTTGGCCGTTTTTGTTCCATTATTTTTCAGAGTAGGACCCCTATAGATTGTAAGTTTGCGGGGGCAGGGACTCTTTCTTACTGTGTGTGTACAATGCCTAGCACTGTGGAGCCCAGTTCTCTCTTGGCCTCTCAGCACTGCTATAATAAATATGATTGATTAATTAACCTCATTTTAAACCTGGTCTTTCCACATGGCCTTTGCATGATAACTGTGCATTGAAAAAGTTCATTTAAAAGGCTCGAGTCAGGAGATTGAGGATATAAAAAGCATCATGAAGCTTTGTTCTTTCATCTCTGCCTCATCTATGTTCTGTGTGCTTCTGATCTGTATGTACGCACAGTATTATGTGTGGATTGTATTGTCTGTGTTGTATTTAGAATGAAAGGTCATTGGGGAAATTCATATTTTTCCCCCTGCACATTGCCAAGCACATTGTTGGAGTTCTGTTGAGGGTGGTGGTGGTAATAATAATGTCTCTGCCCCCTGTGACCAGTAAATTGGTTGGTGGTTTTAATAAACAGAATATGCACTCAACATCAAAATTCAAACATTTATTTTCCTGTAAGAAAAAGACAAACTTTGTATATCTGTTACCACCAGTCAGAACAAGAAGTGGATTTTCCATGATAGCTTGGAAAACTGTACCACATTAAACATAGAGAACTTGCCAAATTTCTGTTCCATATCTAAAACAAGAGCTATAAAAAAACACCAGAAAACTCCATCACAGAAAATTATATTGATATATTTGCGCCTCAGTGATGTAAAACAAAAATATTTACTGATTTAGAAACCTTAGAAGTTTCAGATGCATTTAAAACCTGCTGGCATTAAATTAGTCTTTTATGGAGAAGGGATTTATCTTTACTCATTTAAAGTTATTATTAATTATTTGTAATGAAGTAACACTCAGAGGCCAGGATCCCATTGTGCCAGGCATATGAATCACAGATGGCCCCCGCCCCAGAGAGCTTACAGTCTAATATAATTGTGATTATACACCTTTACCCCAATATAACGTGACCCAGTATAACACGAATTCGGATATAACGCGATAAAGCAGTGCTCTGGGGGGGGGGGGGGCTGCACACTCCAGCGGATCAAAGCAAGTTTGATATAATGCGGTTTCACCTATAACGCGGTAAGATTTTTTGGCTCCCGAGGACAGCATTATATCGGGGTAAAGGTGTATTATAATTAAATACAATTATGGAATTAAGATTTTAATGTGATTTGGAAACCAGGGATACTTGCATCCATCTTCCCACCATAAGAAAAATCTCTCGCCTATTTTAGCGGGTATGTTTGTTTCATTGTGAAGTTGAATGCACAAGTGCCATCAAACATTAAGCTCACTGCATACTGTTACCAAAGAAACTTAGTATGCATAATGTCTTTTGGAGACAATGGAGATGCGATTAGTCTTAGACTGGGGTTAACCACTCCAGAGAACAGGATAAAATTCTCCAGATTCCCTGCTGAGAGAACTGAAGTGCAATGTTCCTAGTGGTGTAAAAGATCTCATTTCTTCCAGAGATTGAAAGTCAGGCCAAGCTGTATGCTTGACTGCAAAGGTGACATCTTCAAATCCCTAGATCACTGGTTGTAGCAGAATAACCCAAATTTTAGGATCATAGATAAGGAATCAGTTAAGTTGTAGCTCAGCCTAAATTTATTTTCTCTCTTAAGGGAATCCACTGCCCTGCCAAGCTTGGAAATGCCGGATTTTTCCACCTTTGCCAAATCTCAGAGGCAAGCAAGAAGGTCCACTGCCTCCCCCTCCTCCTGGAGTAGCACCCTCTATAAGTGCATTTGGTGAACTGTAGTGATATTGCGCCTCAATATTATTCTTCCACGCTCAGGGCAGAGGTTTTCTCAACAGTTCTCTTTCACGATTTTTTTTGCCATCTCCTTCCTTTCTCTGGAAGAAGAGACTTGAACTCATGGTCGTCTGGCTCTTAGCCCAGAGCGTGTTCCCCCTAGACTATAGAGCATTTTCTGGGAGATCTCTCTCTCTGCCAGGAGTCTGCATGGGGCTGACATTGTTTGTGTTGCTTGCAGCAGCACACTAGTCCATAAAACCCAGAAGAAAGTCCAACAATTTCTGAACTATTGGGCTGTGGAGTTGATTTACTATACTTGGGTATTAGAATCATAGAATATCAGGGTTGGAAGGGACTTCAGGAGGTCATCTAGTCCAACCCCCTGCTCAAAGCAGGACCAATCCCCAGATAGATTTTTGCCCCAGATCCCTAAATGGCACCCTCAAGGATTGAACTCACAATCCTGGGATTAGCAGGCCAATGCGCAAACCACTGAGCTATCCCTCCCTCTCAAAAGGAGCAGTCCAGTGATATAAATTAATATTGTCCACAGTTTTCTTTCTCTCTCTCTCTCTCTGGACAAAGAAATTAGAAGAAAGTTTTTTATTACACTTTTTAAACCAATTGGGGAGTGAGGGGAGGGGGGATGACTATATTCCAGATACCCCTTGGCCAAACAACCCTAAACTCTGTCCGTGGCTCAGATTAGGCATGTAAATTGTAATGCAGTTTGAAAATTTGGCTTTAAACAGAAATATGGTTGCAACCTTACCTGTAGTGCTGCTACAGACCATCCCATAATACTGTGTACACAACATGTGATTGTCTATAGAAGATGTTCCTTTCACAGAACTCTTATTTCCATCCAAGCACTATACATTTAACATCATCCCCATTCTCATTTACTCTGGCCCCTTCCTCTCTCACCACACCCCAAACTGACAGGATGTTGGTATCAGCTGGATAGACACAAAGCCATTCTCTTCCCCCCCCTCCGATCCAAATACAAAAAGTTCATAAGGCTAAACAGAAGAATAAACAGGCATGTATTTTCTCATCAAATTATGTGAATGAATGAATCATAAAAAAAATAAAAAGTATCTTAATGTGGGCACCACAAATGAAAAAGGTGGGAAAAAATCGAAGTATGAGAAAATCCATTAAAAATACAATAATTTAAGTGCAACAAAGAATCCTGTGGCACCTTATAGACTAACAGACGTTTTGCAGCATGAGCTTTCGTGGGTGAATACCCACTTCTTCGGCTTGCATCCGAAGAAGTGGGTATTCACCCACGAAAGCTCATGCTGCAAAACGTCTGTTAGACTATAAGGTGCCACAGGATTCTTTGTTGCTTTTACAGATCCAGACTAACACGGCTACCCCTCTGATACATAATAATTTAAGTGTGGCAGGTCTGTGTTGTGGGGGTTTACCTTGATACCATGTGAAAATTAGCAGCTTCCTTTGAATAACACATTCATTTGTGGCTATGAGATTCTGGTGCAGTCACTTACTGGAGATGGAGAAAGCCCCAGGGGAGATTATGAGAATAATTTTTTAAAATGTTAATATCCTTTCACAAAGGCACTGTGAGCTGTTTAAAAAAATAGAAAGAAAAGTGGTGTTTTTGCATAAATAAAATAATTACCAAAGAAACCATAGACAGTGTAAAGAATTTAATTACCAAAATGTTTGTGGATGCCTACATCAAATGGATAAAAAGATATTTAGTAAAAAGCTGCATTATGTTTTTACAGTCCTTTATAGCTGTGCCCCCCCAAAAGTGTAAAGTGAAAAGGGGACATGTGAACCCCTAGAAGAACAGGAATTAAAATATAGCCGAGTGGTTTTATTGAGTACTAAAAACATGGGATTAAACCTTTGCACATTTTTCCACATCCAGAGAATTATCTTGGAATAGCTTTTATCCTCTTCTGAACCCAACATTTTCTGTCTTTTCCTTTAAAGGAAAATTCCACTCTTTTTCTCCAAGCTTCAGAAAGAACTATACCAGGGATCGGCAACCTTTCAGAAGTGGTGTGCCGAGTCTTCATTTATTCACTCTAATTTAAGGTTTCACATGCCAGTAATACATTTTAATGTTTTTAGGAGGTTTCTTTCTATGTCTATAATATATAACTAAACTATTTTTGTATGTAAAGTAAATATGTTTTTTTAAATGTTTAAGAAGCTTCATTTAAAATTAAATTAAAATGCAAATCTTCCAGGACCGGTGGCCAGGACCTGGGCAGTGTGAGTGCCACTGAAAATCAGCTCGCGTGCCACCTTTGGCACATGTGCCATAGGTTGCCTACCCCTGAACTATACCTTTTTTTTAAAATACGGTGTGGGGTTTTGGGGGGGGTTGTTTTTTTTATGTTTAGCTGTCTAGTTAAAAAAGGATAGTCTTACTTTATGGCTGCTTACTTGATTGGAGCATTTTCCTACTAACAAACAGGAAATGAGAAATTAGGATTGAAACATTCTCATTCAGCACTAAATTCAGTTAAGAGACCATTAGTTTTTAACACCGATTTAAGGTAAGTTTCATTCTCCTAAAGACTTCCAGGTAAATGTAACTTTTGTTTTAAATTAGCAGGTATTTCTTTATTTTATATCCATATCTTGTCCAAGAATTTCAGGTGAACATGGGTCATCTTCACACATCCTCCCCTTGTGTGTGTCTGCGCCATCCATATTCCTTACTGCTTCAATCATCCTTTCTTTTACCCTGCAGCATGACCTCAGCTCTAGTCCCTGGCAGAACCTCACACCAGCCACCTAATTTTCCTCTCCCCTCCCATGTCAAACCCACAGGCTCCACTGCCCTACTACCATATGGACAGATGGATGGCCAAATTATGAGCTGTTAACTACTAGGTCTGTCACTTCATATCTGCTCCCACCTCCTGCCAAGCAGCTCTTAATCATCTCATCTCAATCTCCCATTCTCCTGCCAAAGCATTCAGCCACCTCTTCTTCCATTGATCCTGCCAGCAATGACTCTTAGGTCATGTCTACACTACAAAATTATGTCAACCTAACTTATGTCAGCATACAACCACCAGTTATAAAATCACTTGTGTTTGTGTGTGCACACTTGGCTCCTTATGTTGGTTGTGCGTGTCCTCACCAGGAGCACTTGTATCTATTGTATTGTCAATGTGGGGCCACTCCTGAAAGCCAGTAACAGTCAACATAAGCAATGCAGTGTCTACACTGATGCAGCATCGACCTAATTACATTGACTGTGACTCTATGCCACTTGGTTTCCAACTGAGAAACTTCCAACTTGTTTATCAAGCCGTTATTCTCCCAACACTGTTGTATGGGTCCAAAACTTGGACAACTTGTAGACACCACTTGAAAGTCCTTGAGAGACACCATCAACGCTGCCTTCGTAAGATTCTGAAGATCAAATGGGAAGACAGGCGCACCAATATCAGTGTTCTGGAAGAGGCAAAGATCACCAGTATCAAGGCAATGATCATCCGTCAGCAATTCCGCTGGGCTGGTCACATTGTCCAGATGCCAGACCATTGCCTCCCAAAACAGGTCCTGTTCTCTCAGCTGAAAGAAGGGTACTGTAACGTGGGTGGACAGTGGAAGCGTTATAAGGACTTGCTGAAGAACAATCTAAAAAAATGTGATATTGACATTGATACTTGGGAGACACTTGCCCAGGATCGCTTAAAATGGAGTGAAGTCCTACGTGATGATCCCCTACATTTTGAACTTGCTCGCCGACAAGCCGAAGAGGACAAGAGGCGCAGGAGAAAAGAGAGACTGGTCTCCAATCATGTTCAACAGCCTCCTGCTGAGCCTGAAAACATCTGCCCTCATTGTAATAGAACTTGCGGTTCAAGGATTGGCCTTATTAGCCACCTGAGGACCCATAACTCCCATGGAAGATGATCATACTCGGTAACAAGTAATCGCCCATCATGCCACTTGGGGAAGTGGTGGCATTAAGTCAGTGTAGAGAGGCACTTACATGGGCGGGAGCCCAATTTAAATGAAGACACTGCCACAGCTGTGTCGACACAAGGCAGCTTACATCAGCGTAACCCTGTAGTTTAGACCAGGCCTGATGCCTCTTACAATTCAGCACAGGTGCAATAAGGTTGCTAGCCTTGGGAGGCTGCTGGTCTGGGGCAGGAAATGGGAGTAGAGAAATACTCAGTATACTGCTTTGAGAATGTAGCAGGGATTGGTAGTTCGGTTGAGCTTTGGAGCAGGTGGTAGGCAATGTTTAGTGCTGAGGTCATGCATCAGAGTGAGAGAGAGAATGGTAAATCGAGTGGTTTGTGTTTGAAGAAGCAGGGACAGAAAAGGGAGATCAGAGAAGCTCAGAGCACAGCTAATCTGTGTTTATCCAAAACTCATGAACACTGTCTGGCAGTAAATACATAAATACAAGTTAAGTAAAAGTACATTTACTTGACTTTGTTTTAATTATGTATTGAAACTTATCTGATGTTGGTGTTCAGAGATTTTTCCCACAATTTCACTGTAGAATGTGTTTCTTTTGGTCCTATTTTCTTTTATTTCTTTCCGACTAACAGAAAAAAGGCAGCCTGTATGTAATAAGTTTAGACACATCTACAGCCACCAAAAAAGTTTTGAAACTTCAAAATGTATTTCTTCAGCAACGAATTTAAAAGTTAGGTATTTGAGGGGTATACATGACAACCTATGCAATATTCAGTGATTTGTCTAATAAATATCCCAGCCAGTAAGGCCATATTCACTGCCTCAGAATATCATAAATTCTTCTTTCAGGGTACCAAAAACATCACAGCGACATCAGTTTAAATTGAATTAAAACTGAATTTAAATCCATGTACAAAAAAAATAAGATTTTTCTAAATGGATACAAAAGCAGGACTGTTCATGTTTCAATATGTAGCCTTTCTAGGTAATAAAACCAAGGCCCTCTGTTCTCTGTAATAAGTTGGACCTCAAGTCTGCAGTTTTTCAGGGTATCACACTGGAAAAGTTGCAGCAACTTAATTTAATAATGGGCAATTTAATTGGAACAGCACCGTCAATACCCTAGCTTCTGTGTTAATTACTTTCAACTGTTCACTCAGTTTCACTTTTCTCTGTGCCATGGATTTTTATATTAAGGTAGTACTTGCGTCTTAGAAATCGTCACAGGGGAAGCAGAGGTTTTGGCAGCTAGGTAGGGAAACTTGAGGTGGTTAGAGGTTGCTCAGATAATCAGCTATGAAATACTTGACAATGTTGGTCCAGAACCAGAAAAACAGTTTCACTTGTTCTGAACTTTTCCTGTGAATTGTCCCATTAACTTCAGTGGGACTGTGCATTGTTACTGTTTGCAGCACTGGGGCTTTAAAAGTAATGACTGTTACCCTTTGGGTTTCATAATCAGTGACCTATTAAGATGAAGAAGAAAGTTCTTGTCCCTTGGAACTATTGTTTTGAGCTGTCTACAAACAAATGACACCAATTCACACTTGTGTATTGGTTTTATGTTTATCTACATCGTGTGAGGGCTCATAATTTTTTACATGAAAGCTTGGATTCTGGAGCACAGTTCAGCTGCAAGGTTTGGATTTCAGGTCAAATTCTCCAGCTATGAAAAACATGGGGTCACTGAGGACTTCACCCCACATGGTGTCCCTATGTTTAGTCAGTGAGACTGCTCATATGCCTAATATTAAGCATGTGTTTGAGTACTTGGCTGGATTGAGGCCACAGTATTCAGCACCTTGCAGGATTGAGCCATAATAAGAAACGTTTGCTCCCAATTTGTGAAACATAGTATTTGTAAAACCTCTGGTCCTGGGAAATGTGGGGCATTCATTCGTGTATGGCATTGCCTTTTATGTGGTTGGTTTTAATTGTTTAAAACTTTGACTATATATTGAGGGATTCTGTTTCACTGACCAGAATGTTGTAGTATGTGTTCTGAAACCTTAAGGGTATGCTAAGCATATTAAATAATATTCTAGATTTTTATTTTGAGAATTTCTTCTAACATGCTTTATTCAATTCAGAATTCTTTCTTGTAAAAAATGGTTCTGTTCTCTGTAATTCATTAGGACAGTCTTTATTAGATGTGATCTGAGGTTTTATGACCAAAATGTCTCCTAATCCGTATTTTGTTCATGAGTGAATTTCTGTGACAGACTCCTAAAAATAGAAAATATTCTCAACAGTGCACCTGTCATGTAAACTTGAAGGTTGACGTTTTTTAGTAAGTGCATACAGTAGGGCCAAATTATCCTTTGGATGCAAACAAGCAGCTTCCATTGAAGAAAAGGGATGGGAGTCATACACCAATATCTGCAGACAATTTCTGGTCCAGAAAACTTGACATTATTGTCTAAAATAATGTGGGGTGCATTAGAATAGGTGCGCAGATACCATGGTGATGGGGTCAATATAAGAACTAGATAAATAGTTATAAAATATATTTATTTGCACTCAAATGCCATCCTTTACCTACCTTTTTGACATTTAAAAAATAAATGGAGGGGGCTCGCCACCTTTAATTATCAGTGGACTCTATATTTAGAGTTTTTGCTGTTAGTAAATGCAAGTTAGTTATTCATGCATCTCATAGGCAGGGCTGGTAGCATCACTTATTACCGAGGTTGTCCTACACTTCCCGTTATAAGATCCTGTTTTCAGTTTATTATAACGTTGCTAAATGTCAACCATTTGGGCTGAGATTTTCCATGGCAAGTGTCTACCTCAGGCTTGCTTGTTTGTTAGTTTAAATACTCCAGCCAGAACGGTTCTACAGTTTCAAAGTATGAGGCTAAGGAAAAATACATTGTTTTGCCAATGTTAAAAAAATTATTTGAAAAGCTTTGGAGCAGGGACTTCTCCTTTTGCTATCTCCATGAAAATCTTCCTCTATTTGCAGTTCACACACACTCAGTAAAAACTTATTAGATTTTAGCAGCTTTATTCTCCAAAGATTCTGTCTGCTCTGGGCATGCTCCAGTGCAGGGCTGAGCTGGACTTCCCCTGGAATTAGAGGTCTGGGCTGCTGCAGGCCAGTCCGGGTTCGGACACCGGAACTGAGTGCACAGAGACTGTTTCATCTGTGCACTAAATGAGGATGAGGAGACTCAGGAAACCTGTGCAATACTTTCAAAAGATGAGCTTAAATTCATAACCAAAAATCATGAATTGAACAGACACACTGGATTTATGGCTTATCACAACAATCTGTAACCCACTAACCTCCTCTTTTTGTCCCATGACTGCAGAGGTGTTAACAGGTCACTCTACCTTGAAAGTTCCCTTACAATATGTGCTAACTACTTATGCTGGGTCATTACATATATTGAATCTATTTCCCCATGTTAAGTATCCTCACACCTTCTTGTCAACTGTCTAAAATGGGTCATCTTGATTATCACTACAAAAGTTTGTTTTCTCCTGTTGATAATACCTCATCTTAATTAATTAGCCTCTTACAGTTGGTATGGCTACTTCCACCTTTTCATGTTCTCTGCATGTATATATATTTCTTACTATATGTTCCATTCTATGCATCTGATGAAGTGGGCTGTAGCCCACGAAAGCTTATGCTCAGATAAATTCCTTAGTCTCTAAGGTGCCACAAGTACTCCTGTTCTTTTTACGTATGCTAAACAATCGGCATTCCACCTTACATTTAGCTGTGATGCTGGGAGTACCTTTCCCAGAACTGAAGAAGAGCTCTGTGTTGCTTGAAAGCTTGTGGCCTGGTCTACACTACACAGTTAGGTCGACGTAAGCTGCTTTATGTTGGCCTAATTATGTCAATGTACGAAATACAGCCTTGTCCCGCCGACGTAAGTGCCATACTGCAGTGACATAACTCCACCTCCACGAGAGGCCTTATGTTGGTGTAGTTAGAGCGGGGCAGGCTCTGTGTAGACACTGAATTACTTATATCAGCTGTTGGCTGTCTTGTCAATTTCAGGGCTCCATGCTGAAGCTGGGAAATTGGCAAGAAAGCCTGGCAGCTAGAACCTGGCTGCCCCCAGCTCCCTGCTCAGAGAGGCAAGAAGCCTGAGCAGATATTCCTCCCCTGCCCCTGGCGGGGAACGGGGAGGCAAGAAGCCCGGGCAGCTGGCCAACGCTGCTGGCTGAGAGGGAATGCGCAGCACTGGCAGAAGGAGGGAAGTGTGGACATCAGCCACCGCATGTCGACCTAACATATGTCGACTTAAGTCTGTAGTGTAGACGTGGCCTGTGTCGCTCACCAATGGAAGCTGGTCCAGTGAAAGATATTATCTCACCCACCTTGTGTCTCTGAGATCCTAGAGGTCCATGAGGGTGACCGTGGATTTTCTAAGGGTTCTGTGTGCCTTGACAGACAGCAGTTAAATGTAATGTGTGTAACCAGTAGTGCAGTACTTCAGTGTCAGTGCCACTTACCACATAGTGACTTCTTCCCTGTGTGATGCCTTGTTTAACAAAACACACACAACAAAGAGCACATTTTAATTATAAGGTAGGTCAAACTTGGAGCCAAACAGATTGGTAGTGTCCCTTTGCTGAAACTGAAACTAGATTTGCCAATGATGTGCTTTTAAAAACAGGTCTGGTCTTGTCTCCTTTCAGTGACTACATAGAAATCACCTGTGGTTGAATTTACAAAATAACTTTCAGTGCATTAATATATTTCACAATATATCTGTTTTGCAGGAGAAGATGGAGTGGACTGGTCCATCAGTGATAAAGACCTAGAGGTAATATAGCCTAATAAAATATTCCAAATATTGTAGGTTGTTTTTAAAAGAGGGTGCATAACCTTATGAATGAAACCCTTTATTAGAGACCCACTGATCCCTCATGAACAACATACTTAGAAAATATTCTTATATATCATGTATTTCTGTTTCTCTCTCTCTCTCTCCATTGTCTGTTGGTAACACTAGTTTACATGAAAAGAGGATATTTGCTTTTTTAAGAGTTCATCTGAAGTAATAGTTCTTCCTTAACATCATAATCATTTCCCACAGCTTCCAACTGTGATGTCAGTAACAGAGCATTAAGATATCAGATGTAGAATAGGCAGAAAGAAGAGATGAATTCTTAAAAATTAAAAGTTCTTTTATTCACACAGGTATCCCTATATAAATAGAAAATAAAAAAATAGAGTAAAGGTGTGAGCAGAATTATTAATTTTTCTTCAAGATATCCATGAGACATCAGCAGCTCTCTGAAGCAGAACCAGACTCTTCAGCCTCTAGCTGCACTTACTTATGATGCATTTATCATTTGGTGGGACTTCTTGTCTTGCCCTACTCACATACCCCTCTTTCTGGAGGGTCTGGAAGAAAGTTAATCCTAATAGCCCCAGACTATCTAAGAGGAGCACAGTACACAGACCTCTTGAGGGTCCCTCTCTCTCTGTCTCACAACCAGCTCCAGTAAGGTCCAGTAATGCTTCCGTATTAGGGTTACCAACCCTCCACTGTTGTCCTGGAGTCTCCAGGAATTAAAAATTAATCTTTAATTAAAAATTATGTCATGTGATAACTCCTATAGGAATAAGTCCAACCAAAATTGGAAACCCTATTCCATATGCAGGGGACCTCAATCTTTCAGCTTGGCTTGTGACAGGTGTATCTGTCCTAGTTCTATGCCCAACATCCTGTCTGTTTAAAAAAACAAACAAACAAAAAACCTGATATTTACTGGTACTAAATAAATCTTCAGGAGCAAGAGAGAGAATTATCAACTTCCTCTGCTTCTGTGGAGATAACATGTGAGGTCACAGTTGTGTGTTTTGCAAGTTCACTGTAATGTGTCATGGTGCAAAATGCAGTTTTAATAGATCTCCCTACAGCATTATATTTCTTCTAAGGAATGTGTCTACCCTTGTTGTATGGTGACTTGTATTTGTAATTAATGTTCGCTGCATGTGCAATCTGGGGGGAGCTAGAGTTCATCCTGGAATGAGAGAGCCAGTTGAGCCTCTCTGAGATTTTCGAAAGAAGACAAACCTTTTTAATTATTATTTTGTTGTAGTCTGAAAAAAAGATAAAAATGTCTGCCAGTGATTTAGCAGCCAGTCATTTAGACACATGTAGGGCAAAGTTTAAGAGAACAGAACTATCCACTTCAGCACTAAATGGTTGACAAATGTATGAGTACAATATTAGATTTCAAACTGAACGTACCAGCGCTGACAGCTACAAAAATACAATTCAGCAAAGCACTAAACCACAAAAGCCCAAATAATAGATACATCTTTTTTTTCTTGTTTCCCTAGGCACAGATTGGTAATTATGCACCCCTGAGACGCACCAGCAGATACTATGCAACAGACAAAAATGTTACTTGTAGAAATTGTGATAAACGGGGTCATTTGTCTAAAAACTGTCCTACTCCAAAGGTAAATGCAATATTTTAATTTATTTTAGAGGCAGCCCGTTGTTCTGTGGTTACTAGTTAACACGCTTTTGGGTTGGTCTAGAGCTGGCCCACCACGCTGTGGAGTTTATAAACATCCCTGTATGGTCCAGATTGGGAGATAATTGATTAGGACTGGGTGATTAGCCAGTTAACAAGGGGATCCAGCTCATCAGCTGGAGACTGTTGCATGGGAGCAGAATGGCAGATAAGCGGGGCTGGGAGGAGAAGCAAAGAAGCTTAGGATCTAAGGAGGAGAGACCTCTCTCCCCCACCTCGACTCAGTGCCTAGGGGGTACAGTGACACACGGGAAAAGCCTTGTGGTGGGGCAACGTAAGACACTCTTAAATAAAGTGCAGTGTGGTGAATTTACGAATGCGAGTGTGAGGACTGCTTGCAAAGAGACATCCAGGGTAAGGAAGCCCGCTCTGAGCCACCCTATTTCATGAGTTTGTCATTTGGCTTAAAGGTTTGTTCCAGGTTGAAATTTGACAATAAGGTCTCTTGGAGAAGACTAATTTAATTTACAAAGTTAAAAAAGGCTTTAGTTAAGATTTTTTTTTGTTTTGTTTTTATTTTGTTTTTTTGGTATGAAATCTCTCACAATTACAAATGAATACAGAGAAAATAAAGGTAAGTATAATGTAAGGATATATTGTTGAGATCCTAAAAGAATATTTTACATTTTTAACTGTTTTATATTGTAAAGACTCTCAGAGAAAAAGAACTAAAGTAAAGAGAAACATGTTTTAGGAAGGAACAGCATCTAGACTTAGTACCTATTGCCCTGGCAAAGAATTGTTTTAAAGATTATTTACCTCCCTTTGCCATCATAGAAAATATGAAATTAAATGTGACCTCAAACAGCTCAAATTTCAACAAACCAAACACGGAAAGTTTTTACCTAAAATATTCATCTTCAGTTTTTTTGAAAAACACCTACTATGTAAAATATTATGTGGAAATGGCTGCAGTCTCTATTGGTGTGACTTAACCACTCCCAATAGAAAAGACTGTAAAAGCTCTGCGAATTTTGCAAAGCCTACACCTTCTGAGACTGCTTCCTATTCCAAGTCTATGGATGTGTCTGTGTAAAACCAGTTTCTCAGTGACTATCAGTCATTCCCACCCAGTGGCCATTTGAGCCTCAAATAACAGACTCAGTCATTGGGGAAATTGGCTTAAAATGGACACAGCTTCAGAATAGGCTTTCAATAGTTTGATTTTATAACTCCATAAATGACTAGTACGCATACACGGGAATCTCAAAAGTATGAACATTCACTTTTATGGCATAGATCAGTGGTTCCCAAACTTGCTGCGTCGCTTGTGCAGGGAAAGCCCCTGGTGGGCCGGGCTGGTTTGTTTACCTGCCGCATCCGCAGGTTTGGCTGATTGTGGCTCCCAGTGGCTGTGGTTTGCTGCTCCAGGCCAATGGGAGCTGCTGGAAGCGGTGGCCAGTACGTCCCTCAGCCTGCACCGCTTCCAGCACCTCCCATTGGCCTGGAGCAGTGAACCATGGCCACTGGGAGCCGCGATCGGCCGAACCTGTGGACGTGGCAGGTACGCTTTCCCTGCACAAGCGGCAGAATAAGATTGGGAACCACTGGCATAGATATAGAGGCGAATCGTTAGAGTCCATTGTGTTACATATCACAGCATGCCACTAAGAGAGACAGCTTTTTCATTTTTAAAAACAGTATTTTAAAAAAGGAAATATAAACCAACTTGATTTTACACATCTTACATGCATTTTACCCATCTTTCATACAAGTTGTATCCAAAATTTGAGCACACACTGTTCAGGTATGAAAAGTTTGTCTCAAATCAAAATGTTCCTTTCCTCTTAGCATGATTGTTGTTGATTTGTTGAAAGTAGTACAAGTGTATGCAGTAATTCATGAAACTTGAGAAGAAGCAAGCACCAGGAAGTACTGTATATAGAATTACGTTAGCTTGTATTTCTCTTCTTTAAGAAGTAAGAAAATCTTGTTTAAGAGTAGAAAATCTTGTTTAAGAAATAAGAAATCTTGAAGAAACACTATAATCTTACTATCCCAGATGAGGATACATAATTATGAACATTATGATTTGTGGGGGTTTGCGCTCATTTTGGTTTGTGTTTCACCAGTTATTATTTTTAAATACTTTAAACAGTTGAAATGTTTTCACCTAAGATCCTTCTTTCTGTATTTCTCCATAGAAAATTCCCCCTTGTTTCCTGTGTGCAGAGAGAGATCACCTACAAAATACCTGCCCAGCACGGTTTTGTTTAAACTGCTGTTTGCCTGGACACTGTTCCAGGGAGTGCCTTGAGAGAGCTTATTGGCGTAAACATTGTAACCGCTGCGATATGAAAGGCCATTATGCAGATGTGAGTAGAACGTTTAGCAATCGTTAGCCCATGTCCACCTTTGTCAATAAATGTTATGCGGGGTAAAACTTGATGTTCTAACCATCTGTTTTTAACCTTCTGTTATACAGTGGGCACGTATTTATACATATATAAAAATATATTTGAGTATCTGTCTATATAGTATCATAGGTTCCGTGAGGAATGAGGCCAGAATTTAGCAAAATGTGGCATTGTCAGCCCTGCTGTTTGCTGTGATGCAGCTCTATGTTCCAGTTCAGTTTGTACATCAATTACTTGCTCACATAAATGTTTTTCTTCCTAAAATATATCTGTGCAGCAGGTGTGGTGAGAAGTGCCCATGGAAGCATCATTTAGCCCCGTGGAAGGTGTATAAAGATATTGTATGTGATTCTTTCACACTTCGGATATAAAGATTTGAAAATTGAAGAAGTGAAGCATATATCATTTTTCTGAGTTTTGATTTCATTTTTAGAAAATAATTTTCAAAAAAGATATAAAAATGCAATAAGCAAGACATTTCAATTTAAGTCGTAACAGGCATCAAGAGAGAGGAATTCAAATATACATTCAGTGGGTGTGGGGGTGGGTGGGGATGAGCAGATGTGTAGTATTTAATGCTCAATATATAATGACAGTTGTTCAGACTTTTGTTCCATAAACTGGGAGGAATTTGGGGGTAGAGCAGAATCAGCACTTTCCCCTGATTAAGGAACGAGTGTCTTGCACAATTCACTAGTGTTCATGCTGAGAGAGATAGCGAGGGGCTCTCACTGGAATTTCATCCAGTTGTACTCAACCAGAAGACTGGGGAAAATGCATGGGTCCTCATCAATGATGATGGCTTAAAATGAGGGGACATCCGATGTCCCAAGTGCTCCAGCAAAGGTGCAGAGGACAGCTTCTACCCACCAAAAGCCAGTAAATAGCCGTGTGTTGTTCTGATACTACTCCATATTCCTATGTTGTTATAAAAGCATCAGTAGAAACTTAAGTTAGTCTATATCTCGGTTTGGTATGTACATTACCTTATGCATTTCATATGACAAGTATACCTGAGCCGGGTAAAAGGACGTAATACAGTTTTTTCCCATGTAAATATTATCTAAATGTTATCTATCAGTAAAATAGTAATGTTAAAGGAAGATGTTTAGAAACAGTTTATTTGAATGACTCAGCTTACACTCTGCATGCTTTTCAGTTGTGGATATACATTCAGTTCTCGTGTGCAGGTTTGGATTTCTGCCACAGTCACCTGTAAACTTTTATATGAACCGTGAAAGAGGGAAGATGGTGACAAATGAGGTGAATTATGTGCTTCTCCCCAGACAAGCATACTGTATATGGTGTGGGAGAAAAATTATAAAGAGACTGAACAGTTGTTCTGTCTTGTATTGTTCAAATGTCAAAAGAACAGTACAGTATAAGGAGAGAAATATTTCTGATCTGAAATCTATTGATATCTTTATCTTAATCTTTACAATATATTAGTAAGAGCTATGCAAAATCCATCTTTCAGTGTCCGTCATTTTCACCAATGTCATTCAGAATTGCACTGTTGCTACGTAGAAGATCAGCGCTAATCATACCAGTTGGGGTGTACAGTCTGAGCAGCATTGCCAATCAACCCCTTCCTTCTGTCTTAACAAAGAGAAGGTTAAGGAGTGACTTGATTACAATCTATAAGTACCTACATCTGGAATATTTAATAATATTTAATAATGGGCTCTTCAGTCTAACAGAGAAAGGTATAGCATGATCCAATGGTTTGAAGTAAAACAAGACAAATTCAGACTGAAAGTAAGACATACATTTTTTACGGTAATTAACCATTGGAACAACTTACCAAGGATTCTGGAGGATTCTCTATAACTGACCATTTTTAAATCAAGGTGGGATGTTTTTCTAAAAGATCTGCTCTGGGAATTATTTGGGGGAAGTTCTCTGGCCTGTGTTATACAGGAGGTCAGACAATGGTCCTTTTAGGCCTTGGATCGATGAATGTGCATTATTCCCTGTTGTCTTAGAATCATAGAATCTCAGGGTTGGAAGGGACCTCAGGAGGTCATCTTGTCCAACCCCCTGCTCAAAGCAGGACCAATCCCCAGCTTTTTATCCCAGTTCCCCAAATGGCCCCCTCAGGGATTGAACTCACAACCCTGGGTTTAGCAGGCCAATGCTCAAACCACTGAGCTATCCCTCTTCCCCCCCTCCCTCAGCCTTCATGTCTTAAGATAGAGAGAGAAAAGGTACATAGAACAAATATTGAACGCCATACCTCACCTCATAAAACATCATTTCTGAAATCTTAACCACCCTTTGTCTGTAACCAAAGTACCTCAATCCATTCCCCTTTGACCTTCCAGATCTCTCTTGTCAAATGAGCATATGAAAATGCCCCACTTCTTCAACATAGTCACAGTCCAGGTAAAGAGATTCTTGTAAAAGATGTATTGTTCATTTTATCGCCCTATCAGGCATTTGTCAGCAACAGGCTCCAGGTCAGGCAGCAAAGCAGTGGAGTTTTTTCCACATATTTTGTTGATTGGGAAAAAAACACTCAATAAAAACATATACGCTATGGTATTTTGTGCAAATTTTTTAGGATATACAACCTTAAATAAAAGTGTATTTGTGGGATCGATAATGAGTTTGCATTTTTTTAATAAGTGAAAACTGTCAGTGTGGATATATTAGCAGGTAAATCATTATCCAACATTAAGTATCAAGGGTAAAAGAAGTGAATAAGTTTGTGGGAGCATATCGGGAGATGCAAACTGCTAGACAGAGCAATTCAAAAGTTACAAGAATACTGAGGATCCATTCAAGAATGTCACTTGGGCAAAGGCACATTTTCTGTATAGGCAACTAGCGGCCAGGTGAAACCACTGACCATTATATTACAGACCTGTGTAATAAAGCTAAGTCGTAAATTTGGACACTTAACAGGTGAACTGTTTGGAAACCAATTTATTAGTGGTATAAAGAGTCAAAGCAGACAGTTGTAAGAAAAGGATTTGATCTTTCAAAGAATAGAGGATATTTGCAAGTTTATTGAAAATTGTCCTTCTGAAGTGAAAGTGTTAGCAAACTGGGGGAGGGGTCATTTAATTAGACCTATAACTCAAGACACACAGACAGTATACAAGTCTAAACAAATGGCAAAAACTAGACTTGTTTGCAAATAAATGTCAAGATAACCGCACCATGATGCAAAAGTATACAGCATAAGGAGTGCAGTGCAATGAAAGCAACCATTTTGCAAGGGGGTGTATCTCTCAGCCCTAATCACAAAGACATACAAAAGCAGAATGTACTTAAGAACATTCCACTAGAAGACTAAGTTCTGGAGGTGGTAATATAGAAACAGAGTTATGTATTGGGTCCCTAAATATATATTCTACAACAAAACAGTTTGTCTCAATGGAAAGAGTGAATAAAAAGTTAATTTGAGTTAAAAATTAACTCGGTGCAACATAATCACATCATGCACATACAAAAATATTAGTGACTGTAACCCACACACCTCCTGGGTATGGTGTTCTGTCCCATCTAGTGACACCAGTCAGACCACTTAGAAAGAGAGATAAAATGAGTTTGCTCTACAGCTTTAGCTAACAGACAATTCGCTAGCGGAAAATACATTGTTTTGCCCATGTTAAAAAAATTCTGGTGATCTTTTCTTTGAGACACTCTAGCATCACCATACTTTCTCAACAACTCTCAAGAAATATTTTAGGGACTCCGTGTAACATAGGCACAACAATGAATGCAGGTCGTATACACAGGCTGCCAAATAATCCCAACTAAAATGTACTCCTTTGCTCTTTTATTCTATAATCGTTGTAGACACAAGCAGCTTGAGCTGGAATGTTGCTACTGATCTCAACAGTGCTTTCTCCGATGGAATTGTAACATTTGGGTTGCACAGGGTATAAATGTCTATACACATGGTTTCACTCAACCTTGCCATGCAAAATCTCACAGTAACAAAGTGATGAAATAGATTTTAAAGTCTTCATTGGTGGTTGGGGAACAATTTATAAAGAGTTCAAAATGTGAGAGTTTTTCTTGGCACATATTTTATTTATCTAAACAACAATCTAATTTGATTCAAGCTTCTTACTCTTTACAATTTAAAAGGACCTTACAGAGAGTGAAAATAACTGGATAGGGGAAATAAGCTGATACAGTCACTATCCTGAAACACTATCCTGTAATTTAGCATAAAGTTTTATGGTTGCCCAGTTAATGTGGTACACCACAATATACGTTCGATATAGAGAACTATGATTAAATAAGGCTGCTGTGAAGCAACATGTAGAAAAGCATAAATCATGCTGATCTCGGATGGGTAGTAGACGAGCTTCAGGTAAGAACTCCAGGTTATAGCTGCTTGGGGCATGAGGCTATCTTTGATTTCAGGAGGAGTCATGCATACACATCTGAAGACAGGATTTGGCTCCCTGTTTGAAGGTACTTATTTTTCTCAGCAGACCAATCTTTTATCATTATTTACGTCCAAAGTTCAGTACACATCTCCCCCCTCCTTTTCTTTAATGGATAGTTTAAACATTTGTTTATAATAAATAGTGACTTTTCTGCCCTTGATACATATGCCCAAAAGTCATGTTACTGGTATTGGGAGTTTGTGTGTATCTTGTGTACAGTGTTGTAGTTCTATGGTAAATTGCTAATAATATTGGATCCATTCCCAAATATCAAATTTATACTGGTATATACATCTATGGGTACTAAACAGGAGTAGTTAAAATCTTTATAAAAGGTAGCTACTGAGTTGAATATTCAGGTGTATTTTAATTAAACTCATTTTGAGAGTTCAAAATAGCCACAAACTGGGAAACATTTTTTTTAATCGCATACATTATAACACTAGACATAATTGGTTTTGAAATGTTCCTTCCTGGATGAAAGATTTTGTCAGTTTTTACTCTAGAATGAATTGTTATGGCAAAAGTATAATTCCTAGGAAACAAAGAAAGTTATTTATTGTGTCATAAATGTATTGCTATAACATATTTAATTATCAGATATGTTCTAAAATATTCTGATGCACACTATGAAAGCTTGGGGTAGAATAAAATAGGTTGGTAAAATAATCAAAATTGAAACTAATCTGATATGAATGTAGAAGTAGAACAGTGGGATAGAGCGACAAGATCACAACCAGAGGGCGATACACAGTGATGATGCACTTAAGATGTGGTTGGTTATGACAGTGGAGAAGAGTACTTGTGAAGGTCCTAAATAATATAGATTCATCGATTATAGGGCCAAAAGGGGACCCCTGTGATCATCTGGTCTGACGTCCTGCATAATACAGGCCATAAGATGTCCGTGAATCAATTCCTGTTTGAACTAGAGCATATCTTTTACGAAAGCATCTAGTCTTGATGTGTGCAGGAAGAGGTGAATGATACAGTAATGACACTTAGAGGTAGTAGAGAGTGAGACAAGATATGGAATTAAGGAAAGGTAAGAAATAAGAGACTCTTCTGTATTATTCTGAGAGGTGCAATATAAGGCGTAGAAAAGAATCAGATGAGAATGTGGATGATTGAGGGAGAGAATGAAAATTAGGTCTGTTCAAAAAATCTGGCTTACACCTACATTTCCAATATTTCAGAATGAAAACATGCATGAAACTTAAAAACATATTTTTCGATTTTCCATCAAGTAACCTGTTCCCAGCTAGGACAGATAGTATTTCAGCACATATTCATTATTGTAACAGTAGAATTGTGGAAGAACAAGAAAATTCCCCAAAATGGGTAGGAAAATATCTTTTAGGGACCATTTAGGTCAGAGCACTTCAGCGCTACAGTCAATCATACTACAATTTAAAAAATACACTGTACCATTCTTGTAATGTAGATGGACAGCCATTCTGAAACTTCAGAGTTTAGATTTTGGCACAGCTTCTCTACTAGTTAAACTTTTCCACATTAAAGAAAATTATAGTTTCTTGAGTAACACAATGTTCCTTTTGAAAGGCAGCATCGTCGGGTATTCCTAGGGCCCTCATATCTACCACCATCCCCAGTTGGTAGCTTTCTTTGAGAGGGATTATAGGGCTTTAGCCCTAGTCCCTTTCTTTATCCAAAGATCTCAAAGAACTTACAAAATGGTGTAACCATTATTATCTTTATTCTTTGTCCACTCTGTGTCAGTCTTCACAGTTTGGTGTTCCTTCTAACAGCAGCAACTGGAGGCAGACCACAACTTTTCTTCTGTGTGTGTGTGTGGGTTTAAAGCACCCCTCAGGAAGAGCTCTCCAGAATTCTGGACCTTCACACGGATACAGATGGCAGACATCAGGCTTCCCTTTGTAGCAGAGCGTTTTACAGGATTTTTTTTTTAACCTAAATATCTTTCTTTTCTTTTTTTTTCTTTTTTGTTGTCTTCTACGTTGTTCTCAAAATTGCTGGGCTCCAAAAATGTTTTCCTTTTCTGAGGAGGGTTTGAAGGGCAACACCTCGATAAGAAAGCAGAAATCTTCAGAACTTCTCACGGAAGCCTGGATCATGTCCTGGGCAGAAGCTCTCGTTCTGTCCCTCAGGATTCTACACATCAAAGGAGAAAAAAGCCTGAGTTGACTGGCACTGCAGGACACACTTAGACCTGAAGGGATGCAGTCAGGGCCAGCCGTTTTTGCAGAGCATCATAAAGCAGGTTGGAAGCGCACTGATGAACCTGTTGGTATCCAGATCCAGTTGGAAAACCAAAAGATGCTACCTAAGGGAGACACACTTAAAAGTGGGAAATCTGGACACCGAATTTCAGAAGTGGCTTCAGGGCCTCCTTCTCCATGCAAGTGTGAAGATGCAAACACTTTGTAAACAAACAGGCTAGCGAGTTCGGTTACATTCTCAATAGCACTCGGGTCGCAGTCCTCAGGCCTGATTAAGCCATAACTGGAATCTCCTCTCAAGATCCCAACACAAAAGAACATATTCCAATAGGAGCTTACCCTTTACCAAAATCCAGTGCTGCTAAAACTGAGCAGTAGGTGTACTTAGATATTTGAATAAGGTGATAAACGCTCTCCTAGCATCTTGGAGCAGACAGATGATGACTACAAATCACTTGGATGAGATTCAAATATTGGCACCCAAGAGACATCTTGGGGCAAAGTCAGCTTAAAGTGAAGAACACTCTAACATTTCTACAAGGAGGCATGGCTATGGCTCCTTGCTAACACTTCAGAAAGACAAGTCTACAACTGTTAAGTATATTGAGCTGTAACAAATCCCGGAGAATATCTAATCATTCTCTCACAAAATAGGTTCCTTAGGACCACCACTATCATCAGTGCTCCATTAATACTCAGATTCTTGACATGATCTTCAACTGTGTACTACAAGCTCACATAAACCACCCTTCTAGTCTTTGCAATCAGCTTGTATTCTCACTGGAAGTTTCTTGCCTACATGCCATGTCCTCAGCCTTAGAGATTTCAGAGCATGGCATGCACTCTGTGGAACCTCAGTTATACATATTCTACCAGGGCATAGCAGTTCTTGAAAATGACCAGTCCTCCTTTCTGAAGGTCACCATAATCTTTCTCAGAAGATTTGTCTGAATCCAAACATCCTAGGAAGTAGAAAGGGCATACAAGGGATAAAAGATGTATATAGAAGAGGCATTCAAAGCCTCAGGTAGAGCTCCTAAGCATATTCCTGCTCACTCTAAGAAACTGTGCTAGTGAGATCTGCCAGGTTGCTATGTGGTCCTCCCTCCACACTTTCTCAAAGCACTCTAGAGCAAACATCTTGAATACTGTGTGCAGATGTGGTCACCCCATCTCAAAAAAGATATATTGGAATTGGAAAAGGTTCAGAAAAGGGAAACAAAAATGATTAGAGGGATGGAATGGCTTCCGTATGAGGAGCGATTAATAAGACTGAGACTTTTCAGCTTGGAAAAGAGACTGCTAAGGGGAGATATGATTGAGGGCTATAACATCATGACGGGTGTAGAGAAAGTAGATAAGAAGGTGTTGTTTACTACTTCTCATAACACAAGAACTAGGGGGTCACTAAATGAAATTAATAGGCAGCAGGTTTAAAACAAATAAAAGGAAGTATTTCTTCACACAACGCACAGTCAACCTGTGAACTCCTTGCCAGAGGATGTTGTGAAGGCCAAGACCATAGCAGGGTTCAAAAAAGAACTAGATAAATTCATGGAGGATAGGTCCATCGATTGGCTATTAGCCAGGATGGGCAGGAATGGTGTCCCTATCCTCTGTTTGCCAGAAGCTGGGAATGAGCAACAGGGGATGGATCACTTGATGATTAGCTGTTCTGTTCAATCCCTCTGGGGCACCTGCCATTGGCCAGTGTCAGAAGACAGGATACCGGGCTAGATGGACCTTTGGTTTGACCCAGTAGGGCCATTCTTATGTTCTTATCCTCACCTCATGCAGTACTTGGTAGGTGAGTGTTACAAAGTGTGATGCCCTAATAACCTCTTACTTTCCTTTCCAATTTCTACATAATTCAATTGATTTCCCATAACCCCCTCCCCCAAGGAATGATAATTGTTTTCTGCATTGAACT